>NW_011494875.1:490003-532087 GCF_000754665.1 Bison bison bison | reverse complement strand
TTTAAGCCAACTTTTTCACTCTCCTCTTTCACTGTCATCAAGAGGCTTTTTAGTTCCTCTTCACTTTCTGCCATAAGGGTGGTGTCATCTTATTTCAATGAAATGTAAGTTAAAAAAAACAGTATGCTGACTATAGGAAAGAGTTTCTGTCCTTGGAGTGAGAAAAGTGGATCAAGGAAGAAAAGTAGTGAGGGGCTACCATTCATTTACTTCCTCCTTTGTCACTCTTTTGCTTTCCTAGATTCAGTGTGAGAGGATCAGGGACTCACCAGCTCAGCCCCCAAATCTTCAGAGGTTCACAAACTTCTGCCTGGGGGCTTTCTGCTTGGAGGCGGGTAAGGATGCATCTATAGAGGGAGGTCCCTCGAGAGAAAGGACTCGGAGCCCCTCCAATCCCACACAACACTGCAGGAACTGCAGGAACAAGAGCAAAGCTGTGGGACCCGCAAAGTGCCAACCGCCTCGCTGCTAGTTCCTAGTGTTTCAGCGGCTGGACAGCGGCAGGATGACTTCCTGCCTTCCCCGCGAAAAGTCTGACAGGTACTTCAATTAATTCCAGAGCGATAACTCTTTATTCACAAAAGGGTTACTCTCCGCTAGCTAGAAGCGAGGACAATCCATTGAGGACTGGAACAAAGACTCAACTGTTTTGCTTTTTTTTTTTTTCTTTTTTAAATTCGGAGCCAGCAGGAGCCAACGCGCCCCTTCTAAAAGTGAAGGGCTGGAGCCTGTGGACACTTCTCACCCGCCGGGTCTTCCTGGGGACCAGGCGGTGTGACCCGATCCTCGCGGGCGGGAAGCTTGTCCTGGCGGGAGGGAAATCCATTCAGCCTAAGAGTGAGTTGCACTCTTCTGGGCACCTGGCCCCACGGAAACTCCAGCGAACTCTCCTGGAAAAGAGACCATGCCACCCGAGTCTCTTTCCAACCTCTCCCAGCCCGCGGGCGGGAATCGGAGCGGTTTCGTTCCCGGGATGTCGGAAAGGGATTTCCTACCCGCCCCGGACGGGACCACTGCGGAGTTGGTGATCCGCTGTGTGATCCCGTCCCTCTACCTGCTCATCATCACAGTGGGCTTGCTGGGCAACATCATGTTGGTGAAGATCTTCATCACCAACAGCGCCATGAGGAGCGTCCCCAACATCTTCATCTCTAACCTGGCCGCTGGGGACGTGCTGTTGCTGCTCACCTGCGTCCCGGTGGATGCCTCGCGCTACTTCTTCGACGAGTGGATGTTCGGGAAGGTGGGCTGCAAACTTATCCCGGTGATCCAGCTCACCTCCGTGGGGGTGTCCGTGTTCACGCTCACTGCCCTCAGTGCCGACAGGTAAGGGTAGAGGCTGCGGCCGTGGAGAGGGGCGGAAGTGTACCTGGGCAAGGAGGGATAAGTGAAGGGCAGGGAGGAAGAGGGGAGAGGAGGAGAGAGACTCTATCAGATAATCAGAGTAAAAGGAGTTAAAATGGACAGAGATGTGAAGCTTGAAAAAAAAATAAGAAAACCATTATTTAAAAAACATTTGCATTAGTTTAAAATTGCACAGCCTAGCCTTTCCCTTCCACACACTTTGTTATTGTTCAGTGGCTAAGTCGTGTGTGAGCTTTTGCGACCCCATGAACTGCAGCACTGCCAGGCTTCCCTGTCCTTCAGTATCTCCCCGAGTTTGCTCAAACTCATGTCCATTGAGTCACACACACTTTCGGGATCTTCATTATCCATTTCATAGAAAAACTATAGAATAGATGTGCAACAATCCTGTAGAAGCTTTTGGTGTGTCCCTAAAAACTTAGAGGTGCCCTTTCCTTATTCAGTAGTTTAATAACCTGATAGATAAGACTGTCTGCCTTAATACTAGGAAAGTGTTTGATTTTGATTTTTTTTTCCAAATAAGGAGAAGACTTATTTCACTAACTAAATGCTGCTATTTATTTGAAGCAAAAACATCTAGAATAGTATATATTCTTCAGACATGACTTTATACATTCTTCTAGTTTTATTACCTGAAGTCCAGTGATACGATTTTTTTCCCCCTACCAACAGGTAAGATACTAAGTTCTACTATCTTAAAACAGTGCTGAAAAATACATCTTTGATATAAAATCTTCTTTCCATATATTTCAAGAGTGGGAAATGTCTGTTATTCTACCTTATGGATCAACTAGTTCAACTGTGTTATTTTTCAGATGAGGATATTGAAGCCCAGGCAGGCCTGGGAGGAGAATCCAGTCCTGTTGACTCTTGGTCCAGTACCCTATCCCAGACTCTCTACAATCATGATTTGGGGAATTTAAGCAGAAGGAATATCTGGATGGGTGTGGGGAGAAATGTGTAATTAGACATCATTGCATGGAACCCTGGTCAAATTTCCTTAGGAGCGGGTTGTTGACTTAAGCTGTTTAGATAAACAGTTTAACTTGAATGATTAAGGTGGTGTTCATGATCCTTCACTTTAATTTACATATTAAATTATTAATGAAAAATGAGTCCATCTAAATTTCTTGGCATTTGTAATAATACCTTTACATCACTTTGGCATTGAGAAGTTAATCTTCATTGATGGAAAGACAATATTCAATAGAAAGTTGAGAGCCATTGTCTTTTAAACCAAATACTACTGACCTTTTAGTTTGTGTAATGTATTCTTTTTAAAACCACATTCCTATAAAGATGGGTGACTTTGAGTAATTTATGCATCTCATTTTGTTTCTATGACCATTTCTATTCAGTATTATCTTTTAAAACACTTTTTTGTATATCAGAAGTAAAATGTGACTTTTTAGTTTAGTTGCCCTTCTTCATGGAATCCATTTTAATTAGAATGTGAAAAAATTCTTAGTGATTAGAATAAAACTTAATGAAGAGCTATCATTATAATAGTTACTCTCTTTATGCTTTCATTTTTAAAAGTGATATCAGTAGCAAGACCTAGGGCTTGAGTTTATTTCATACTACTTTTCTCAATCTACTGTCTTGGAGATTGGAAAACTGGCTCTGACAAAGGACAGAGAAAATGCTATTCTTTATGTATTTACTGACTTTTTTCAGTTTATGTGTATCACGTACTTTGTAAACATAGTATGAGTACTTTAATAACAGCATAAAGTTGGTTGCCTCTTCTGTGTGGTCCAGAGCCTACTCTTGCTGCTCGGTGTGCATTTTGAAAATTTAAATCAAGGAACTGGAATTACTGGTGGTGAAATTACATAGTACATTCCAATATATGCTTCAAATGGTTTGGAAATGTTTTGTTACAAGTTTACACTTCTATTTTTCTTCCAGAACATAGTAATCAAGTGTTGATTAGTAATTAACCTCCTCATACTTCATCTCACTGAACATTTTAATTTCTTGTGGATTTGGAGATAGGTGTAAGATTAATTGCCCTTAGTACTATGCTAACTTTTTTTTTTTTGTTTGTTTCTTATCCTCACAACACTATGAAATAGACACTGTAATTATTACCATTTTAAAGTGAAGAAAAATAAGACTTGAAATTAAGCAACATTTCCACAATCTCACAGTGATGAAACCATTGTCTGAACCCAATTCAAAACCTGGACTCTTCACCATTAAGATGCATTATTACTTTCCCTGGTATAAGAAATTCTTAATGGCTTTTCCTACTTAATAGCAGACTGAAAAGTTAAGTTTAACACATCATCATAATATACTACTTAACTCTGCAGTAAGCAATATTTGTTTAGCCATAATAATACTGCATTGACTATCTTGTAAAAATGTAATATATCTTACTAAATCAGGAAGTTAGGAATGAGAAGAATAAAGGTGGTATGAGAAAGAAAATCTTTAAATATCATAACAGGATGTCAAGAGCTAATGTCTGTAATAATTAATTCAAGAGACAATGGCAGAAGTACATTTCTTGGATGTAAGGAGGTAATGATTTGAAATTTGTTTTAACTCAGGAGTGGGACCAGAGATGGAATGAGAGACTTCTACTTTTCTTTGTAGCACTCAGTGCTCTCTGATTTGAAAAACAAACCAAACTATTTGAATGCATTCATCTGATAAAGTTTAGAAAAGAAGATGGATTAGCTCATTCTAGTTACTGATTGTAATTCTTTCAGCTTTGGAAGAACATTCAGTTAATCAGAATAGGAGAAAGAAACTCACGCCTGTTGAGTTCTGCCACGTGCAAGGTCTGCATCGTGTTTGCAACTTCATTACATTTGGAGTTGAAGCTGCTTGTTGTTGCTTTGCTTTCATTTCTGTATGTTTCTTGGGAAGACCTTCTAGATGAAAATGTGAACTGCTGCTTTCCTGTTGAGGGTCTGGAAATGACACCTGGTGCAAGTCAGGAAGGAGAGAGACTATTTTACTGAGGTTGGGAGCTGCTCCTCTCCTATGGACAATGGCATGAATTCTTATAGAACCTCAGAGGGAGACTTTAATCTGCTTGTTTTGTAGCTTAAACTATTCTGAATTTTTGAAATATCAGACTAACTTGAACATAAATAAAGAGAAGGCACAGGATCATGGCATGGTAACTAACTGCTAGGTGCCAGACATTGTAATAGGCACTCTGTACAGTTTTTCTAATCACAAAACGTTGAGGGAGATGTTTTTATCCCCAACTTACAGATGCAGAAAAAGATCTTAAGCGATATTCTAAAGGATATCAGAGATGAAATAGCAATGCTAATTCGTTTGACTAAAATCACTTTTTTCTGTATCTTGTTAAAATCCTAGGTATATGGGTACCCTGATATGCTTTTAAAGACAGATATAAGTAATTTGAGATTTACATATGATTTTGTTCTTTTTGCATTATTATTAACTTACTTAATAGTCATGTGTAATTGAATGAGGTGTTTAAGCTATTGTGTCCTGGAGTGTGGTTCATTTACCACTATGATGGTATTAGGTAGGAAAAGACTTCATGAGGTCTTGACATTAAAGAAATTTGAGCTATAAAGACAGAATGCTATTCCATTTCCAGTTCTTTCTGTCCTTATGACTAAATTAGGGAGAAAACCCCAGTATATATTCTTCTCTGAGGTTTCTCAATGTCCTTAGGGGAAAAAAAAGGTAGGAGACCCAACCTCAGAAGCTCTAGAAAAGTATTCAGGTAAATTTTAATAATACTATTTTGTGAATATTTTATATTTTATGATTATGTGTTATAATACTTGCAGTAGTAATTGGAAATAAAATCATTTAATTAAAATTATTCAATATATGATAATACCTGCAGTATGTGTAGATGGAGAAAATACTGGTGAAGGATGTAAGCAAATTACTGAAGTTTGGGAAATGACAATTTAAAATATTTTCCTCATCTTTTCTGTGCTCATAAGCAGTGGAATGACTTTTGGACAGAGAGACACCAGGGTTCTTAGTTATTCCACACACTACATTACAGCTTGGGAATAATGGGGTGTTGGCACCTCTCTCTGTTTAAAAAAACTTAAAATATTTATTTTATAGTGGAGTATAGCCAATTAACAATGTTGTGATAGTTTCAGATAGACAGCAAAGGGACTCAGCCATACATATACATGTATCCATTCTCCCCCAAACCCCCTCCCATCCAGGCTGCCACATAACATTGAGTAGAGTCCCCTGTGCTATACGGTCAGTCCTTGTTGGTTATCCATTTAAAATATAGTGGTGTGTACATGTCAATTCCTTTCCTTCCTCTCATCCTTAATCCTGGAAACCACAATTCATTTTTTTTTTTACATTACTAAGTGTAAAAAAATTTTTTTTTCATTCTCTAAGTCTATTTCTGTTTTGTAAATAAGTTTATTTGTTATGTTTTAAAATTATTTTTTAAAAATTATTTTTTTTAATTCTTTATAAAAGGGAGGTCATATGATATTTCTCCTTCTCTCTCTGACTTTGTTAACTCAGTGTGACAATCTCTAGGTCCGTCCATGTTGCTAGTGGCATTATTTCACTCTTTTTAATGGCTGAGTAGTATTCCATTGTGTATCTGTACCATCTCTTCTTTATCCATTCCTCTGCTGATGGACATCTAGGTTGCTTCCATGTCTTGGCTATGGTAAACAGGTTGGCATCTTAGTAAAATCTCTCTCTCTTTTCCTTTCTCTTTTTAATTTTTCTTTCTTAAGAGAGTAATTTGAGATGTACTGTCTGCCCAGGTACAGAGCCATTGTAAACCCCATGGATATCCAGACATCAGGGGCAGTGCTGTGGACCTGCGTGAAGGCCGTGGGCATCTGGGTGGTCTCCGTGCTGTTGGCTATTCCTGAAGCCATATTTTCCCAGGTGGCACGCGTTGGCAGCTTGGATAACGGCAGCTTCACGGCGTGTATACCCTATCCTCAGACAGATGAATTACATCCAAAGATTCATTCAGTGCTCATCTTCTTGGTCTACTTCCTCATACCACTTGTTATCATAAGTGTTTATTATTATCACATTGCAAAGACCTTAATTAAAAGTGCACATAATCTTCCAGGAGAATACAATGAACATACCAAAAAACAGGTAAGCTCTGTGGGTGTGTATGTTGAGGGCATGCTGGTGAGAAGCAGTCAGTGCTATTTTGAGTTCTAGTTCATGGGCTTTCAATACCAGGAATGATTAGAACAGTAAGAGGACACTGGGACATGCAGTAGCCTGAACTAGAAGGGATGTTGGAGACAGGGGTCTCTATTTCGTGGCCATGTCTTAGCAGTCTGTGGGGTCGCTAAGAGTCGGACACGACCGAGCAACTTCACTTTCACTTTTCACTTTCATGCATTGGAGAAGGAAATGGCAACCCACTCCAGTGTTCTTGCCTGGAGAATCCCAGGGATGGTGGAGTCTAGTGGGCTGCTGTCTATGGGGTTGCACAGAGTCGGACACGACTGAAGCGACTTAGCAGCAGCAGCAGCTTAGCTGTAAAAGTCCACTGAGGTCCAATTTATCCGACACCTGAACATGCCTGTTAGAATGTCTCTGATGGCTTTTCTTTACATGCAAATGTTTATGCAAAGAAACATATAACAAACCAGAAAAAATTTCACATTTTAAGTATGTGTGTGTACTAAGTCGCTTCAGTTGTGTCTATTTGTGACCCTATGGATCTTCCTGACACAGGGATCAAACCCAGGTCTTCTGTATTGCAGGTGGATTCTTTACCATCTGAGTCACATTTTGAGTATATATTTATTCAATTATTGTTTCTTCTCCCATTAGCCCACAGGGGATGACAGAAAGTCTGGGGGAAGGTTACATCAGAAAAGGACTAGGACACTACCCGGGGACTGGGGGTGAGGTTTGGTTAGAACACCAAAGCAGGAGACTGGGAACAGAGGGCCTCAAAACAAGAGTGAAAGGGAGCAGAGGGCGGGCTGGTGCCAAGGTCAGACTTGGTCTAATTCAACTTTATAGCTTTTCCAATAAGTAAATAGTAAATAAATGTACACTGCAGTGAAATTCTGGCACCTAGGCTCAACCTGCTATGGAGGCCCATGCTTAGTAATGGAAGCTTCACATCCACTTTCCTAATCCATCCAAGTTGTCTAATTGATGCTACTGGACTATATCCAGAGCGCCACATTCTGCTTCCTGATCTAGACTCCTTCTCACTTACACTTTTGTTTATCATTCACCACTACTTACTCCCCAGTGTCAGATCTCTTTTAATCCTAAATCTTTCCAGACTTCCCTGGCATATTCTAGTCAATTACCAATAGTTTTAACTCAGAAAATATCTTGTCTACTATAAATATCTTAGTAAATTATGTCTTCACTTTCATGTTGCCTTATTTAAATATTCAAACAAATTAGACAAATGTGAGCTAACCTTGGGGCTTTAGATATTAGAGAATGATTTTTAGATTTAAAAAGATTACTGTCTCATATTTGAATTTTGTCTATTTATCACATTCCTGAAGACCTTCCTATAAAACACTAAACATACTAGGTGAATTTTATGAAAAGAAAGTGTTTTTATTTTAAGGGTATGTAGTCTAACATAATAATGTTTATAGAAATGACAGTTATATCAGATGCTTTTGATTTATGAGAGGCTGGAATTTAAATTAAATTTCAAGTTTTTTTTCTGTGTGTGTGTGGATAGGATTTTTAAAAAGTCATGCCCTATTTCAATAGATCAACTTTTCTTATTTAAAATACTCTGATTTAAAATTTTTTAAGCTTGAATTTATTCTGTGGTTTTTTTAATTCAACGAGTTTAATACAAACAGAAATGATTTATGTTTATATTGATCGTGGTAAGGCTTGAAGCAAAAGGAAAAGTTAAGACATTTTTAAGATCACAGTTTTAACATGAACGTAGCCTTTTAGAAACTGTCAAACATTTTAAAGTGAAAATAGTGCAGTGACCAAAATAGGCTACATCAAATTGTTAAAGTCATTATCTTGGCAAGGAAAACTGTTTTTGTGCTTTTGGGAGCATTTGCATGCTACGGCTGAGTTTTACATCTTTCGAACACAGTGTGTTTTAGAATGTGGCTGCCTCCATTTTCATTTAATCGAGGGACTGTTTCTTTATATTTGCAGATGGAAACACGGAAACGCCTGGCCAAAATCGTGCTGGTCTTTGTGGGCTGCTTCATCTTCTGTTGGTTTCCAAATCACATCCTTTACATGTACAGGTCTTTCAACTATAACAAGATTGACCCGTCTCTAGGTCACATGATTGTCACCTTGGTTGCCCGGGTTCTGAGCTTTTGCAATTCCTGTGTCAATCCATTTGCTCTTTATTTGCTCAGTGAAAGCTTCAGGAGACATTTCAATAGTCAGCTCTGTTGTGGAAGGAAGTCCTATGGAGAGAGATCCACCAGCTACCTACTCAGCTCCTCTGCAGTGCGCATGACCTCCCTGAAAAGCAATGCTAAGAACGTGGTGACCAGTTCTGTATTACTCAATGGGCACAGTGTGAAGCAGGAAATGGCACTGTGATTTTGTCCATTCAACTCACTACCTGAAAAGAAAGTACTCTTGTATTTCTGTTGAGTAGAACAGAACTGAGCTATTATTTTTCTTAGTAAATCTCAGCTAATTCATTAAAGGATTTCACAATTGACTCAGAAAAGGCAAAACAAACATTATTACCATTTTTCTCTGAACAAGACTTTAAATGACATTAAAAATGTATGTATTCCTCACATTAAAAGTGATTCAAAACGCAACTCTATATTTGTATAAGTCAATATTACTTCAAGATTGAAGTTGTTCCTAGAGCCAACTCTAGGGCATTTATTTTGAATTTGTTTTATTTGGGAGCATGAAATAAATTTTTTTTTTTTTGACTCAATGATCTGATGAGTCTAATATTCAAGCTCCAAATATTTGAAATACAAGTCATTTTTTTCCTGGTGAATTTTACTCATTACTAGTGCATGTATGTATATCCATTGTTTGAGTAAATTAATAGAAAATTCAAAAGGTGGAACAAATCTTTGTGCAATTAATCATAATTTATAGAAATAATTTATATCTGTAACTTCTAAGCATGTGATTAAAAGGTGTGAAGACATTTGTATTATAGTGAAATAGATATCATCTGAATATGATTTGAATATAAAATGGGCATCATATGTCCCAAATTGTTAAATTATAACTCATAACTTGACATGGCCATCTTATTGTACCTTGCTAAATGTTTGGATATTTGGGTGATTCTGTGTAGCTGTGATGGGATATAATTCTGGTGAGTTCAGCCATTTACTCTGGTGAATTCAACCATCCTTTCTTGCAATAGCCACCAGATGAGTGTGTATATAATCTACTTGGATAGTTTATTCTGCAATAGTATCATAATTATTTCAATAATTTTGGATTAAAATTTCAAAAATGAAACTTAAGGAGGATTCCACAGCCATGTGGGAGAGGTAGGATTTAAAACCATACCATGACATACACACTCACTACTCCACCATCTCTCTCTTTCTTTCTCTTTTCTTTATTGGCTTTCTTGTATCTCAAATAGCTGCTCTTAACCTTTAGGAAAGTTGGAGAGTCCCTCATCAGAAAAGTGTAAAATATCACAGACAAATTTTATATTGACTCTAGGTATTATATAAATCTTTCAAGTATCATTCACTAAAATCTAAAGAACCCTGGGTCTCAGGGTGAGAATATTTGCTCAATCAATAACCATTCTTTTTGCTAATAATAAGGTGAGGGTAGAAATAGGTATGTATGAAAGATTACAATATATATGCACATCATATTACATAATATTATTCTTTTAAACTCTAAATTTTCAGGACCTTATAGTTAAAAGGTGCATATGTCACTTTAGCTTCATTCATATATATATAGTATATTCACTATATAATAAATATATCATATATTACTGGGCTTCCCAGGTGGCAGTAGTGGTAAAGAATCCTCCTGCCAGTGCAAGAAGTGCAAGAAATGCAAGAGATGTGGGTTCAATTCCTGGGTCAGGAAGATCCCCTGGAGTAGGAAATGACACCCCACTGCACTATATTTTCTGGAAAATTTCATAGGCAGAGGAGCCTGGCAGGCTGCAGCCCACAGGGCCACAAAGAGTTGGACATGAGTGAGTGACTGACCACACACGTATTATATGACTGTGTATAAGAATATATATACAATCATTGTATATGTAATTTCATGTATGCTGTGAACTAAAAGGACATACATCTCAACTATAATGATCTAATAATTTAAAGGATAATCTTATTTATTTTTCAAGAATGAAAAATATTTATTCATGAAATATTTTAGAAAATTTTTATTTTATTGAAAAATTTAAAAATATTTTGTTGAAAATGTTTTTCCTTAACATTACCAATAGGGTAATAATGGTACCACACCACAAGTTTCAATTTTCCTTGTTTTTAAAAAAGAATTTTACTAATAGCCACATATTTGATTACATACTGTTATCAATATTATCAAACTTTTGACTACATTTTAGAATTTTCTCTCTGGTTTCTATTTATATTAATATTGCAACTCAGATTGTTGTTAATGTTGGACCCTGCTTTTAGGAGACATGTTCAATACTTAGAACTCTTTTTGTGAATTAAGCAGGTTGAGGATTATCTGTACAAATTCTTTTGTGAATTTGACTTGCATTCTACTGTTGGGTTATAATTTTAATTCAGTCACTAAACTGTTATGACTTCTCATTTTCAAGGAGTCTCAAGAATTGCATCATTTTCTCAAATATTTCCTTTCTTTGGAATAGCCACCTGAAAGTTAAAATAGTAGTATATAATCTGTGGTTTATGATCATGCTATATAGCATGATAAGTAAATATTTAATATTTTCTTTTATTATTTATTTTTCAAGTCAAACAAAACTTCATGTCTTACACACACATACATACACTGACACACATGAGATTTGGTTCATATTAAAATTAGAGTTTCAACTTTGCTCTTGAGCAGGTTGTATCTATATTTATCTAATGTGCAGTTATTTTGCTTACATTTTGAAATATTTCTATATTTATTTCTGGGAATTTAAAATTTTAATTGTTCTTCTTATTATTAAGTAATGAAGTTAAAGGAATAAGCTTCAAATTTATCTATGAAATAACACAACAGAAGCAAATCTAACTGATTATGCTTATTAGCCAGAAGTACAAAAATGCCAAATTCCAAATCTGTTAAAAAATGTAGGGTAAAATAGATCTTTAAAGATATAATCAATTTATTGATTTATATAATTTCATCTAGTAGTCTGGTGGGCCGCCATCTATGGGGTCGCACAGAGTTGGACACGACTGAAGTGACTTAGCAGCAGCAGCAGCAGTAGTACTATAATTCAAGGAAATATTAGGAAAAAAGCTGTGTCTAATGTGGTAGTATCTCCATAATGGAAGGAATTCCTCATCAAATTTCTCTAAATTATTTTCAATGTAGATATAGGCTATGTCTTCTCTGAATCTCCTCTTTAAACCTAGAGAAGTTCAAAAGAAATTTTAAAATATAGTATCTTTAAAATTCTTGGGACTAGAGAATGCTCCCCCTTAATTATTTTGTCTGTAAAATGAATTTACAGTGTTGTAATGGTCAAGGTAGATAATGCATGTAAAATATTCACATGGTGCCAAAATATATGCAAAATGACTGTACATTAGCGAAATATAGATACAACCTGATCAAGAGCAAAGTTGAAACTCTAATTTTAACAGTAAGTGTTTGAGAAATATTTTTATCATCATTTTTAAAGTCATCTTTCCTCTTATAGTGAAATAATAATAAAATGTATTAAACATTTACTATGTGGTTGGTCATATATTATATCCTTTATAGGAAAGCCTCCTGTCAGCTCATAAGGAAAGCATTATTCTGATTCCCATTCTATTGGAATTAATAAGCAGAATAATTATATGAGGATTAATAAGCAGATAATTAAAGGAGTGAAGAGACTGTTATTGAATTCTTATCTGACTTTAAATTCATATAATTTATCTATCATCAATACGTCCAGGAAACTGGAATTCAGATAATTCATTGGAAAACAGAAAGAATCATGCAAATTTTCCTCCCTAGAATGTAGAGCTTCTCTGTCAATAAAGGACACAGGAAAGTAGTTCTCTGAGTTTATCATTCTAGGATAATGATCAAAGCTTAAATTCTGGTTGTCCATGTGAATACTTTTACAGAAATAAGTTTAATATATAAAAATGTGGAATTGTAATTTCTCTCCCCAAGTTTCTTTCTCTATTTTGTGCATATTATACATAAAAAAGGAGATGAGAAATAATAAAAATTAACAGAACATCTTTTGACACCAAAACATATATTTTATTGGACTATTTGCTTGTTAGAACATCTCTTAAATGTTTATGATTCTATAGAGGTGTAAAATAGTGGATTTAGAACAAGTACAATTTTCCACTTAATAATATTTTATTACTGTCTTCACTGCACAGTCAGGAACTATTTCCATTAAGTTTTTGAGAAATGAAATATTTCAACCATCAGATTTCTCTTAAAATAGGATAAGCATGTGTATTTCAACTTCAAATAAATTAACATGTGTAGCTTGTTTTCCTTAGACTTTTTTGTACAAGGAGCAAGGTGTGAGCAAATAAGTGTGAGCAAGGTGTGCACAGTTTTAGTGCAGAAAGTCATTTTTGTAATGCTATAAAAGAATAAAATATGAGCGCTAAGGGAAGTCTGGTTATAACTGCGTCTTTTATGGTTATTGGAGGAAATGTTACTTATGTACTGTGGTTACAGCATTTTACACCATTTCATTTTCTAAATTATGTTACCAAGTTATTTTAAGAACTATATTTTTTCCATATGTTGTGTCTCACCAAAATTTCAAGCAGGAAATTTTCTTATACAAAGAGACATGTCTTAATCTGTGGTGGATAATTTGTTTGAAACCATGTACAGCAAAATTTAACCAAGATTTTATTTCTGGGGATGAATTCTTCCCTTGACCAAGAAACAGATAATAATTATCTATTATTCTGCATAGTAGAAGAATAATATAAATGTAACCCACTTAGGAACCTAAAAAGCATTTTACAAAATATTTAGTGGTACTTAACAGAATAATTTGAAATGGAAAACCTTCAATCATTTGAGGTATTTTGGCATTGTAGATAATCAAATCTGAGAATCAAGCACTGAAATGTTAAATTGTTGTTTGTATATGCTGCAAAACTTTAATTGGTAGACACAAGTCTATGCTTAAAATTTCTAATTTTCTTCTGAATTTTAGAAATGTATCCATTTGTTTTAAGTGTTGGTATTCTGCTGCATTCTTCAAACCAAGAAATGTGAGTCCTCATCAGTATGATCCAGTTTTTAAAAACCATTTTACATGTTTATTTATGTGCATGTGTAAAAGAAAAATAAACATGGTCTTATAAGAGTCCCGAAGTAGGAGGGAAAAACCCACGAGTCATTTTAATATGACTTTGTTGTCTCCATTAGTCTTACTCATTCACCTGAGTTTATGGTTTTCAATCTTCTCTCTGGCAAAGTAGGAAGAGTTTGGTCAAACAATTATTTGGTATCTTGCAGACAGTTAATAAAATTTGATGGGGAATTGAATTTAGTGTAGATTTCTAACTTATTTTAAAAGATAAATTTATCCAAATAGCAAGTGACTAAGAACTGCATTGTTTCTGTTTTCATGGTCAAATAAATCTCTTGGAATCAATAAGGACCATATGAAAGTGCAGCTGAATTTCAGGAGTACTTGATCTGCCTGCATTCATTTTATATTTCAGCATAAACTATAATAAGCTGTCTAGAGTATTTAAAAATTAGAACTTGTTTCTCCTCTCCAGGCAGTTTGCCAAGAAGCATATTAATGAAACATATCATTGTTTAAAGAAAACGACTTGGCATACTTCACTGCACAGGACAGGAGAATACATTTTCTTTAGGAGAATTTATTATTAGTGAATGAAATCAAGACATAGAAAATATAGATAAATGTTTGAACACTTTTAATGCTTTTTGCCCCTGTGTGTACTCAGTTTTGTCCAGCTCTTTGCAGCCTCATGGACTGTAGCCCATCAGGCTGTCCATGGAATTTTCCAGGCAAGAATATGGAAGCGGGATGCCATTTCTTCATCCAGCGGATCTTCCCAACCCCAGGGATTGAACCCACATTTCCTGCGTCTCCTGCATTGGCAGGCAGATTCATTACCACTGTGACAACTGGGGAGCCCTTAACACTTTTAGTTCTTTATTATATATTGACCTCAGATTTGGAGTACATATTGACTTCTTTTTAATTAATAAAATATTACTTAATAAATGGAAAGTTACACATCTCAAGACAAAAATCACTAAGTTCTGGAATTGAATTCTGTAATCTTAAAACACTGTTTTAGTTGTCAAGTAGAGACTTTTCTCTTGAAGAGTAAATAACTTATCTAATAACTATATCCTTTTCTTTATTAATAGTTCCTTAAATCATTCAAAATCAAAATATCACTGTATATATAGTTTTTCATTAAGATAATCGCATAATTTGCAGTCAAAACTAAATATTTTTGAAGAACATTTTATTTCTTCTTTACATTATTTCAAAATATCAAATTGGCGATAAAGTCACAGAAGAGAAGCCCATTTCACTACCCTCAAGTTTCACCTCTCTCTTTCTCAGCTTTGAATATAAAGAATATTTTTCTTTTGTTAGAAAACAATGAAGTTTTTGAAGTTTACAAAATTGTATCTCTTTCAATTTAATGACATACCATCCTAACCCAGAATTACTTAGGGTGTTAGTGTGATTGTTTCTATCAGAATCTGCTCTTTAGATTTCTAAGGTGACTATTTTCCTAATTTTGAGCTTTTGTCTCAAAGAAGAGAGCTTTTTTTCTGTGTTGTGTTTTTCATACTGATGAGGGTAGATGAATGCCAACTTGAAGTCTTCATTAGAGAAAATAATAGTATAAGTAAAAAACCTATATTTTTGTTAGAATTTTAAACACATTTAATTTTATAATGTTTACTGTTATTATTAGTTGATATTCTTTCTACTATTTGAAACCTTAAAGAAGTAGATGTCATGATAAGAGGTAGTCCTCTTTAAATTTCAATTTATGATTTGGCAACATACAGATTGTGGGAATGTGCAGAATTGGGGGATTAATAGTTTCATTTGACATATTAGTATGACTGTTCACTGTTATTTTAAAAGAATAATAAATTTAATTCAGATTGAATTAGAATCAGCTTTAACTCATGTTTTTTTCCTATCTCAGAATCTATGACACAATTGAATAAATAATCTTGGATTTATTTTGATCCTTGTTCTTTTTAGTAATTGAATTTTCACTGAGAGACTAATCGGAAGTCATTAATTGCAATTATTGTATCTCTTTAAGTATGTGTGATTACATTTTGTTCTTTGACTTAATAAATAAGTTAGTGCATGAATACATTTATTTAAAAAAAATAATTGGAGGATAATTGCTTTACAATATTGGAGGATATTGCTTTACAATATATATATCCTCTCCCTCTTGAGCTTCCTTCCCACCCACCCCCCATTTTTTTCTTGTAATAGCATTAGTTCATAAAGCTCAATGGTGGGGGATGTTATCTAAGAGAAAGCACACAAAAACGATAAAAATTTATAGTTGCTTACAAAGCAGAGGAGATCATGTGTCAGAGACTTGTAACCTTTAAGGGTTACAGAGAAATGAAAGGTGAAGTTGATATTTCAGACACAAATACTTTGACTTAAAAAACACTTGGGTTTAATTTTAACTGTATATGCTAACAAAGGAGATAAGTCTGTCCTCTCAGAATTCTTGCTGAGAGTTTTTGCCTCAGAGTTCAAGACTAAGAAGTCTCTTTTGCTTTAACAGATTAATTGGTTGATGCATCATGATATTTGGTAAGCATGTGAATTACCCTCATGGCTTTCTATTGCATTAACTGTCTTCTGTAATGATTAAAACTATTGTTAGAGAAAGTATTTCTTGGCACATATTCTTCAGAACTGTATTATAAGATTTAATGCACATCAGTATCTCAACCTCTCCTAATAGAAAGACTGAAATAGAGGTGACAAATGAGTGTCTTACCTCAAATTTTCATAAGGTAATGCATTGCAAAGTGAAAGATGGGCCTGGAATCTTGAACCAAAAATTATTGCACTTGATTAATCTTTAAAGGGTATTTTTCATTCCTTTCTGTACATGTACTTTATGGTTGGATAGCATTCTTCTCATTGGAAACATACAAATCAATGGTATTTCAACAGAGTGCCAAACATCTGGATGGAAAATAAAACATCCATACAATCACTTACTGTTTCTTATTATTTGGTGTTTAGGTGAATTATATATATGATCATGTCAATCTTTCATCTTATTGCAATATTTTAGTGTTGTTACAGCTTAAACTCTCATAATAGATCTTAGTGGCTAGGTTAACTAATAAATCATTTCATTAGTATAAGTTTGCTATGCTTCTCTTGAGTTGGTTACCTCAATGTATATGAAATCAATATTTTTCTTGATGTTTCTGCCTACCTTTTAATCATGATGAAAGAAAAATTATGCTTTAATAGTTTCTTCACCTAACAAATGAGAATTTTTTCCTGAGCTCTTAGCAATAATGATAACCACTGCAAATATTCCGTGAATGCCTCTGTGGCTCTGTTTATTATGTGTAGGATGTGGGTGACAGTAACAGAGCAAGTACAGCAAAAGATTTGCCTTCTTATATATACTTTCTTAGGGAAAGGCAGTATTGACTTTTTTTTAGCTAAAAATATTCATAGAGTAGACAAAAATCAGAAGTACAACTAATGGGAATTTATTTTCCTAGGTATCAGAGGAAGAGTCAAAATGTTTTATGATCGCTTTTATGTATTTCAGAGAGCATTCTCTTGTGTTGATATGGATAATTTAGCTACCTTTAATACACTTCTTTTATGAAGGTTCCAAAAAACTTTAAAACTGCCCTTGAATGTTGCAGTCAAATCATTTCATAGGATGCTCCACAACTTGTGAAACAAATCAAAGGGATCTTGCTTATTACTCTGTACTGAAGACTCTGAAGAGGAACCTAAGACTTCAGTTGAATCGGCCCACTTGACTAGAGATGCAGAGGGTAAGGGCTTGATTTGGAAGGGGCTTTCAGCAATTGGTGTGGTAAGGGGATTCTGATTGACAGGGACTCACCATCAATCATTAGTAAGAGAGCAGAGATAGGAATAAATTCTTTTGGTAGAATGGGTATGTTAAAGATCAAATATAGAATCATTTGAAGTCCCAAAACTTATAGAGTCCTGGTCTGAACAGTTTATTTCTTTGGGAGTAAGGAATGGAAGAGTTCCACAAAGGCTGAGAAAATAAAAGAGAAGAAAAGGGAAGGGATTTTGGTAAGACTCATTTTTAAGTGTTACCTCAGAGACTGAGATGCTCCAGAGCAAGAGACATAGGTGCTGGATGAGCCTTGAAGAGGGCAGCGACTCTGGTCAAGACCTGCAAATCACAGTGTCTGCGTGGATCCTTCAAAGTCAACTGAAAATTTATGTGTCTGCAGCTAACTCATCATTCCCAAACTTGATTCCCACTTACTTCCACATTTTGGCAAATGTCATGCCTTCTACCGTTGCCATACTTAATTCTTCCTCTGCTTCTCCACCTCCCCTCCATCAGCAAACCCTATTGACTATACTTCCCAAATATATCTTGTCTTTCACTGTCTCTCCATTTTAACTGTTTCCACATGTTCTAAGCTAACCACCCCCCACCCCTTGCCTAGATTAATGCAGTAAATGCTTAACTAATCTCCCTGTTTTCACTCTAGTTCAAATTAAATCCATTCTCCACACTGTAAACAGAAATCATGATTAACTTAAATTATATCATGCCACATGTTTGTTTCCCAATACCCTTAGAATAAAATAAAAACTACTTGCTTAGATCATGTAATCTGGCTCCTGAATACCATTTCACAATCACTTCTCACTTAGCTCACTGAATGTCAGTCTCACTGGCCCTCTGTTTTGTTCCTCTTGCACACAGACAGCTTCCCACGTCAATGCCTTTGAACTTGTGTGTTGTGACTAAGAGTCTCTTTTCACAGATATTCACAAGGCTGACTTGTCAGAGAGGTTGTCAGTCATCAAACAATCTATAGAGGCCTCTATTAGATCCTTCCATTCCACTGCCTTGTCCTGATTTATTTTCCTATGGCATCTATTTTGTTTCTTTCCTTACTCACTTATACGGTCTTTTTCCTTTATCTTAAATAAAAGTCCCATAAGAGGAGGCACTTGTCTGTGGTTGATGTGTACTATGTCTTCAGGGTTTGAAACAGTTCCTGGAATACAGTTTAATGTTGTTGGTGCTCACTAAGTAAAAAATTAAGGATTAAATTGTGCTGGGCAGGGAAGGTCTCCAGGGATTATCCTGTAGTTCTCTTTCTTACCAAACTAAATGGAAACTCTTCTTTTAAACAGGAATTGGAAAACAGTTGGGATCATCATGTTATACTTTGACTCTATCTTCTGCACTATTATGCAGCCATAAACATGGCTTTCCTCATGACAGGAAAAGCTTGGAGTGCCTGACAAAATGTCATCTGGATGATATCTTGCAGGGAAAATGCAAAGGGCATAAAGCATGCTGCTGCTAAGTCACTTCAGTCGTGTCCGACTCTGTGCGACCCCACAGATGGCAGCGCCCCCCGCCGCCCCCCCACCTACCCCGTCCCTGGGATTCTCCAGGCAAGAACACCGGAGTGGGTTGCCATTTCCTTCTCCAATGCATGAAAGTGAAAAGTGAAAGTGAAGTTGCTCAGTCGTGTTTGACCCTTAGCGTAATTGAACCCATTTTTCTGCAAGCCACGTGAGATGCTCATACCTTCAGTCTTGCCTTCTTCTTAAACGTCTGATAGTTTGAAGAGACAATAAAGCTCATCATAGTTTGTCTTCAGGGAACAACTTTTGGATACCCTGAGGATTCTTGCCATTAAAGCAGCCACTTTGTGCTGTGGGACCATATCCACTATAGCTGAGAGGAAATCCACTGACTTCCATTACTACTGCATGAAAACTTCTTTCCCTTTTTAGGGACTTATAACTAATACCTGACTGCGTTCTGTTCTATTTTAAAGTTCCACTAAGTGAGAAAATTGAAAGAGTCACTGCATAATATTATCTTAGATAGTATGCTTAATATTATGAGCAGAGCAGATAAATTGGGTTTCCCTAGCAGCTCAGATGGTAAAGAATCCGCCTGCCAATGCAAGAGACCTGGCTTGACCCCTGGGTTGGGAAGATCCCCTGGAGAAGGGAATGGCAACCCACTTCAGTATTCTTGCCTGGAGAATTCCATGGACAGAGGAGCCTGGCAGGCTAGAGTCCATAGGGTTGCAAAGGAGTCAGACACCACTGAGCGTCTAACACTTCATCTGAGTGCGGATAAATTAGTCTTCTAAGGTGTGTAAACTTCACGAAATATCTGTCAAATATTTTCCAATTTAAATGATTATGGTTAGATTTATTTGACTGATTAGAATAAAACGGCCAGAGACTTTGGGTCAGCTGTGGGTCATTGCTATTGTGTCTGCATTTCTAAGCTATTGGGTTGACCAAAAAGTTCATTCATTTCCTATAAGATGGTAAGGAAAAACTTGAATGAATTTTTGACCAACCCAACAGTTCTTTTGTTGAAAATTCTGAACTCCTGAGTGCTGTAAATTCTATACTTTGTATGATTTACCCCCTCCTTGCTACTCCAAATTTGATTCACTTATCCATTGGGATGCAAGTTGCCTAAAAAGGCTGAGGTATAATGGAGTAACAGCACTGATGAAGGCTAAAATTATAGCTTTTTTTCCACGCCCCCTCCAGCTGGGTGTCAGAGGTTTCTTGAGTGAAAGAGACTATTTCATTGACTTATTATATTTTCCATGAAAACATAGGTGTAGATAAACATGGCTGGCCTTTTCCCCCCAATCTCAGGTTAGTAACAAAAATTAAAATAAAGTTGCCCAGGATGTATTTTATATTGGTAAAATACTAGTAGGGGGAAAATAACCTTGGGGAAAATGTGAAATCTAACATATTAGGATAACCAGGTACTGTATTGTGCTGGTCCAATATAGGTTTCTGATCCTGTTCCTATCTCTAATTTTTGCATGGCAAAATGGCATTTAAACTGTAGATATGATAAGCAGTTTCAAGTATGGTGGTTTCTTACAAATTTATTGCATTAACTTCTAAACAACTGTAGATCCAGGAATCTTAATCTGTGTCAAGGCTTTATCTGCTGTAAGCTAACATCAAAACCACTAGTAAGAGAACTGTTGTATTTCATCTTGAAAATCTCCATGAAAACAGCCTCCTTGTAAAGTACAGCAGTATGCAACTTCATTGTCAGAATAGTTTTGTCAATAGTTTACCCTTACTTTTCTTTTGTTATGGAGAAGAAACAATTTTGGGGGCCACCTCAGGATTGTTTCCCAAGACCATATTTTTGCATTTTATTATGATAACTACTCAGCAGACCAAAATAGTAAAGAAGGCATGCATAGACTGTACAATTTAAATGAAACTTTCATAAACCAATTATTACTCTGCACAGTGGTCTACTTGTATTTGATGATGTTGATTTTAATCTCAGAATCTCCAGATGATTGGAGTCCCAGTCAGGTGGAGAAACATTGGTCTCCTGGGTTTCAAAATCATTTGCTGCCTGCCTGAGAAAAAACTCTTAAAATGGGCCCCTTGCCTATACTTGTTCAAAGAGTTAGCTCTCAACTGTATTGACTTGATTATTTTTCAAAATTTTTGTGTGTGGGGATTATAGCAATAATTCTTAGACCTGATTTTCCTTCATGAAACAGCATAAAATTTTATTTAAACAAATATCTATGTAGAAGCACTATGTATATAATGGGTCCCTTGTTAGATCCTGGGTATACAGTGTAAGTGGCTTCCCAAGTAGCTCACTGGTAAGGAATCTGTCTACCATTAGGAGATGCAGGTTCAATCCCTGCAGTAGGAAATGGCAGTAGGAACTCCAGTGTTCCTACCAGGAAAATTCTATGGACAAAGGAGCCTGGCGGGCCACAGTTCACGCGGCTGCAAAGAGTCGGACACGACTGAGCACGCATGCACATGCAGTGTAAACAAAGCAGATGTGGACAGAGAAATCTTAACTGTAATGAATGGACATTAGCTAACTAAAACAGAGGGAAAATATTGGGGAAGAATATTAAGAATTCCCCAAATAAATGGAAACCTGAAAGTTAGGCAAGAAACATGGGCAAGAACAATATGCTGATGGTCAGATGGCTAAAGTGGCCTTTCTGGGTATCCTTGAGTCTTAGAGATAAGTGTGAGAAAGATATAAAAACCAAGAAAATAAAAAATCAATATATGATTGTAATGTGATTGATGCTGGTGATGTTAGAGAAATAGAGGGCTGAGATAGAGAATAAAAATCTGTGGGTAGGGATGAGAAAAGACCTCTGATGTTTAAGCTGAGAGGAAGGATGGAAAGACACCTCCTAGGAAGCTTCAGATCAGATCAGATCAGATCAGTCACTCGGTCGTGTCTGACTCTTTGCTACCCCATGAATCGCAGCACGCCAGGCCTCCCTGTCCATCACCAACTCCCAGAGTTCACTGAGACTCACGTCCATCGAGTCAGTGATGCCATCCAGCCATCTCATCCTCTGTTGTCCCCTTCTCCTCCTGCCCCCAATCCCTCCCAGCATCAGAGTCTTTTCCAATGAGTCAACTCTTCACATGAGGTGGCCAAAGTACTGGAGTTTCAGCTTTAGCATCAGTCCTTCCAAAGAAATCCCAGGGCTGATCTCCTTCAGAATGGACTGGTTGGATCTCCTTGCAGTCCAAGGGACTCTCAAGAGTCTTCTCCAACACCACAGTTCAAAAGCATCAATTCTTCGGTGCTCAGCCTTCTTCACAGTCCAACTGACCACAAGAAAAACCATAGCCTTGACTAGACGAACCTTTGTTGGCAAAGTAATGTCTCTGCTTTTGAATATGCTATCTAGGTTGGTCATAACTTTCCTTCCAAGAAGTAAGCATCTTTTAATTTCATGGCTGTAGTCACCATCTGCAGTGATTTTGGAGCCCCCAAAAATAAAGTCTGCCACTGTTTCCTGATCTATTTGCCATGAAGTGATGGGACCAGATGCCATGATCTTCGTTTTCTGAATGTTGAGTTTTAAGCCAACTTTTTCACTCTCCACTTTCACTTTCATCAAGAGGCTTTTCAGTTCCTCTTCACTTTCTGCCATAAAGGTGGCGTCATCTGCATATATGAGGTTATTGATATTTCTCTCGGAAATCTTGACTCTAGCTTGTGTTTCTTCCAGTCCAGCATTTCTCACGATGTACTCTGCATATAAGTTAAATAAGTAGGGTGACAATATACAGCCTTGACGTACTCCTTTTCCTATTTGGAACCAGTCTGTTGTTCCATGTCCAGTTCTAACTGTATAAACATCTGAATGCAGAGTTCCAAAGAATAGCAAGAAGAGATAAGAAAGCCTTTTTCAGCAATCAATGCAAAGAAATAGAGGAAAACAATAGAATGGGAAAGACTAGAGATCTCTTCAAGAAAATCAGAGATACCAAGGGAACATTTCATGCAAAGGTGGGCTCGATAAAGGACAGAAATGGTATGGACCTAACAGAAGCAGAAGATATTAATAAGAGATGACAAGAATACACAGAAGAACTGTACAAAAAAGATCTTCATGACCCAGATAATCACGATGGTGTGATCACTGACCTAGAGCCAGCCATCCTGGAATGTGAAGTCAAGTGGGCCTTAGAAAGCATCACTACGAACAAAGCCAGTGGAGGTGATGGAATTCCAGTTGAGCTATTCCAAATCCTGAAAGATGATGCTGTGAAAGTGCTGCACTCAATATGCCAGCAAATTTGGAAAACTCAGCAGTGGCCACAGGACTGGAAAAGGTCAGTTTTCATTCCAATCCCAAAGAAAGGCAATGCCAAAGAATGCTCAAACTACTGCACAATTGCACTCATCTCACACGCTAGTAAAGTAATGCTCAAAATTCTCCAAGCCGAGCTTCAGCAATATGTGAACTATGAACTTCCTGATGTGCAAGCTGGTTTTAAAAAAGGCAGAGGAACCAGAGATCAAATTGCCAACGTCTGCTGGATCATGGAAAAAGCAAGAGAGTTTCAGAAAACCATCTATTTCTGCTTTATTGACTATGCCAAAGCCTTTGACTGTGTGGATCACAATAAACTGTAGGAAATTCTGAAAGAGATGGGAATACCAGACCACCTGACCTAGGAAGCTTACTTTCAAAATTATTTTGCTATCAATATTGTTTTATTGCACATACTTGAAAGAGATTGGACTGATACCTAGGAGGTTAAGAGTGGGTTTGGTTGGCAGTGGTGATTAAAGGAGTGTTCTAGGCAAAGGAAATAGTGCATATAAAATCTCAATGGCAGGAAAAAAAAGCAGGATATATTTGATGGACATGAAAGAGGCCAGTGTGGCTGAAGCAGAGTGGGTGAGGGGGAGGGAAAAATAAGATGAGATTTGGAAGTTAGGCAATGGTCCTAACTCCAGACTTTGGAATCTATTTGAGGGGAAATTGGAAGTTTTAAAGGGCTAACCAAAAAAGTGTATACTTATTTTTACCTATTAAAATTTATTTTGGCTGCTTTATGGAGAAGAGAAAGAAACTGTGAGATGAGCCAGGAGTTTGCTGCAATAATACACATGACAATGATCTGTGTTGTCATTAATGTCTTTGTATTAGCACAGTGGCAATGTGTACTGGGGAGAAGTGATCAAAGATATGCTATAAATGGGAGTATACAAACAAGGAATTGATGGATTATATACCAATTTTAAGAGAAAGATTTTCCATTTTTGAATGGAGAATTTTACTTATGTGATATTTATTTATTAGTCTAGATGTTTTTGACTACAAATGACAGAAATTGAATTAAAATTAGATTAAGAAAAAATTTATTGGCTCATATGATTGGAAAACCTAAGAGTGGATTAAGACTTTATGCAACATTGTGTCCTAGCCTATGGATATCTTGGTCTTCCCTGGTGGCTCAGACGGTAAAAGCGTCTGCCTACAAGGCGGGAGACCAGAGTTCTATCCCTGGGTTGGGAAGGTCCCCTGGAGAAGGAAATGGCAACCCTCTCCAGTACTCTTTCCTGGAAAATCCCATGGATGGAAGAGCTTGGTAGGCTATCGTCCATGGGTTCGCAAAGAGTCGGACACGACTGAACGATTTCACTTTCACTTTTCACTTTCATGCATTGGAGAAGGAAATGGCAACCCACTCCAGTGTTCTTGCCTGGAGAAGCCCAGGGACGGGGGAGCCTGGTGGGCTGCCATCTATGGGGTCACACAGAGTCGGACACGACTGAGAGACTTCACTATGAACTTCTCATCTCCATTTGTTTCTGTCCACAAAGGAACATGTTACTCTCCTTGCTCCAGGCCTTAGCACACGCTATGTCAGGCCACCCCAGGTTAAAAACATGAGAAGAACGGGAGACATTTCTTCCGACAAATCGCATATTAAGACTCTGAGAAGGACTCTGATAAGCCCTTCTTGGGTGTCTCATGCGGCAGTGACTATTACGGTATCAGCCTGGGTTTAGCTTATTACAATGCCCGTTATACAGTTACCCTCAATCCCTGATAGAGTCCAATTCAAAGTCAAGTCCTGTTTCCTTAAATCCTGCCCCAATCATCTAACACAAGCTCAAATCCTATTATAAGTCTTCTCTAAAACCCTTTTACTGAGTTAGCTCATGGGTCCCTATATGTGCCTTCATCCTCAGAGCAACAAGCAAAAAATCAATTTGTTCAGCTACAGTGTTGCTCTTGGTGGGCTTTGGCTGGAAGGCATTAACATAAGTGGTTTTCTTTTAAAATCTATTTTTTTATTGAAGGATAATTGCTTTACAGAATTTTGTTGTTTTCTGTCAAACCTCAACATGAATCAGCTATAGGTGTACATATATCCCCTCCCTTTTGAACCTCCCTCCCATCTCCAGCTCTATCCCTCCCCTCTAGGTTGATACAAGGCCCCTATTAGAGTTTCCTGAGCCATACAGTAAATTCCCATTGGCTATCTATTTTACATACAGGACATAAGTGTTTTTTATCATTAATAAAAATAAAACTGTATAGCATAGGGATCTCTACTCAGTGCTCTATGCTGACCTAAATGGGAAGGAAAGCCAAAAAAGAGGGGATATATGTCTAAATATAGCTGATTCACTTTGCTGGACAGCAGAAAATAATACAACATTGTAAAGCAACTACACTTCAATAAAAATTTAAACAAGCAAAACCCCCAAACAAACAACAGTAACAACAACCAAAAATTCTTTCAAGTTTACGTGTTAAGTTGCAACCTGTACACTTCATTTGGCCCTGCCTGGCAATCTCTCTTTATCCCTCGTATTTTCATTTTGAGCATTAATATAAAAGACAGCAATAGTGAGGAACTTAGAGACAAGTAATTGTCACGACATTGCTAGGATGGTGATGCACTTGAACTTTTACGATATATCATGTCATGCCCATGTTCTACGTGTGTTAACCGACTCCACTGTGACACAAAGCCTGTCCTGGTTCTTTGATGAATGAGGAAGTCTTGGCGCTTCCTTTTAGCAATCAAACTGATAACGCAATGCCATCAAGTTTCTTTGACTTCCTCTGATTTTAATCATTCATGGTTTTCTCCAGATTTTTCTCTAGGACTGTACCAGCCAAAAGCTGGCCATAGTACTGAAAAAGAAATCTTTGTTCATGACTGTTTCCTGGTCATTAAAGCAGATTGAAGGTATAGTATAAGTAAAGAAAAGTGTTTTTTTTGGCTGCTTGGAAATGAGATGAACAATTTTAACATGGCCTCTGTTGAAATTGTTTCTTCTTTTGTATCCTTTTATTAACCAGCTATTCCTAAACTGTACAAAGATTGAATGAGTTTTATAAAAGTCTGTATCTTTCTGGCATGCATGCTGAGTCACTTCAGTTGTGTCTGACTCTTTGCAACCCTTTGGAATATAGTCCCCCAGGCTTCTCTGTCCATGGGATTCTCCAGGCAAGAACGCTGGAGTGGATTGCCATGCCCTCCTCCAGGGGATCTTCCTAACCCAGGAACTGAACCTGAGTCTCTTATGTCTCCTGCATTGGCAGACAGGTTCTTAACCACTAGAGCCACCTGGGGAGCCCAGTATCTTTCTTGAAGGAAGGCATTTATTATTAAACTGTGAGTTTTTAATAACTATCCTTATTTATGATATAAAGTGGGTACTTAAATATTTGTTGAAAAAATGAAAAGATACAATTATAAGTAAACTTCACTCTCTTAACATTGCTCCTAAAACAAAATCCAGACTATATCCACGACCTTCACAGTTTGGCATGATCTAACGAATGGTCCAAGTTGCTCCTACAACCTGTTATACCCTCTACCTGGACTTTAAATAATGTACCAAACCACTAATATCCAGGACTTGGCTCCTGTAGTTTCTTCAGCTGGAATGACCACTCTGAATGCTTTGTTAGTCAGTTTCTTCTCATTCTTCAAGTCTCAGCTTAGTGTTTTTTTTCAGTGTAGTCTTCTCTACTACATTAGGTAAAATTATCTCTCACATTTATTATATTACCATCTTTATTTCCTTTATAGATTTTGTCCCAATAGCTAGGCTACATATTTATTTACCTGTTACTTCATGTACAGTTTGTTTTCCCACTGGAATGTGAGCTCCAGGTGGCAGAAATCTTTTTAGTATGTGCATAAGTGTATCCCCAGTGCCTGTCATGGGAACTAGGATTTAGTAAGTCCTCAACAAATGTTTATTGATGTGTGAGTGCAAATTAATTTTGTAGCTGACTTAAAGAATTCATATTTAGGGTAGACCTAAAAATATCACAGATTATTATAATATCTTGAGGAATATTAGATATTATAGGAAAAATACAAATAATGAGAGTTTCTTATGCTCGTTATCAGAAAAGGGTTGAAAAGGGCCTTGAGAGATAGTTAAGATTTAATAAGTGGAGATTTGGGATGACACAGTAACAGGGGTGGCAATTCTTTAAAATGATAATTGGTCTATTTTGGCTGAAGCATAAATTTCCCAGATGAAATTGTTGACATAAGAATTGAGAAGGAAAATTGATATCAGACTGTGCATGGTTTGAAAGGCATGCCAAGACTGGGTTCTGTGTTGCAAGCTAAGAGCAAGCATTGACTCTGAGCAAATGGACATTCTAACAGAGTTGTTTCTTCAGGAAACTAACATGATGGCAGCATGGAGAATGGTCTGTGGAGGGGAGAAATTGTTAGAAACCAGTTGGAGATTATTGCCTGGAATAGTGCAGATGAAAAAGTGAAGACCCAAACAAGAGTGTTGGAAATGAGACTGGAAAGAAGACAGTGAGTGTAAAAGACTATTTAAAGGTAAGTCAAGCTCACAGGGTATTCAACAGGGTACATAGAGTTGTACTAGGCATTTATTCTGCTCTCTAATAATTGTCTGAGCCAGATATTTTTACTGGTACTATTAGCTTTTTTATTGAGGGAATCTGTGAAGTGGAAAATTACTTGATCTGGAAAGAGAGCAAGGACACTCTGACCAAGATGCAAATTTCAGAAAAAGAAACCTAAAGTCTACACAGCACAGACAAATTCACTAACATTAGCAATTCCAGAGAAATGTCTGCTGTTGTGCAGGGTAAACTGACCAGTTGCAGTTAGAAATGGATCAAAGTTGGGGCTTTGTGCTGGAACACAATGTCACACTGACTATAGAGGCAAAAATCAATGTCTAATTATAATATTTCAACTCTTTTTACAAGGGTATGATATGAGGGTAAGTGATTTAAAGTTCCATCTTGGTCTTTTTGAGCCAGTTTTACTTGAGGCAATTGGTAGTAATATTGTTCAAATGGAGTAAAAGTATTTTACTACTATCCTTGAGTATTATAATGTTTCATAGTTATTTCAATTAATCAATTATTGATGAACAGACTCTAGCTCCCATTTGGGAC
This sequence comes from Bison bison bison, assembly GCF_000754665.1. Taxonomy (NCBI): domain Eukaryota; kingdom Metazoa; phylum Chordata; class Mammalia; order Artiodactyla; family Bovidae; genus Bison; species Bison bison. The sequence continues at coordinate 503,614 of NW_011494875.1, read as the reverse complement.
AACCTCCACATAATCTTTCAGTTTGTAAATGAAAGGCTTCATGGAGCCATTTTTCACTTTGTGAGTCTAAAACTCCACAACAGCATTGGACTTAATCATGGAGGAATATTTTCTTTTAGGAATGGTAGTATTTTACTAATATTAGAATAAATAAATAATTTTTCAAGTAATTATTTATTGTGTTTAATCTTAAAAAGAACTGATATTGCAACAGTAAACTATTCTGGTAGAATAAATATCTGCCTTTGCACTTAAAGCTTAATTTACTATGATGTCAGTAATAATAAAAAGGCAGTGCTGAAATATACACAAATCCCAATGAAATTACTCTTTCCTCTTTTAATCTTTGATTTGGCTGGCATCTTAACATTTGGGACTGATTATTATTTCTTACTCACAAACAGCATTTAGTTGAAATGACTTTATCAACTATGCATACATTTTAATCAGCTCTTGTTCCATGTTGGAGTATAGTTCAATTCTATTAAATAATTCACTTTGCCATTAAATTCACCTCTCATTGGTGTTGCCTGTTAAATATGGTGTTTTGGAGAAAATCCATATTACTGAACATTCACTGGTGACATGAATTATCTCCTGAAGATGGTGTTGTGATTCAATGCCATAAGTTATTTGGACAGCTCTTACGGTAACTCTGTTTTACTCTGTAACAGCTCATAACTCACCATTGTCAGCTAAAAAGGGTGGGAGGAAGTCCCCACATCCTATATGCCTTCTTCCATTAGTCCTCCTTCCTTTCTCTCCCAGCAGAGAAAAGCTTGTCATAGCAATCACTGGTAGAATTTCCTTTTGAACTGCATGCTTTGTTCTTTGAATTGTTTTGAATCTGAGACAATTAAATAACCTCTTGAAAGAAGGGGGAAGATTCTTACCCTTTCAGTAACAGTGCATTTATTGTCCAACTTTCTGGAACAAATATTTGCCTTAAGACATCCTCTCTTCTTCATGTTCCCTGTGGGACAGAGTTTTATTTGCAACTTGATGAGGTCACCCAAAAACCGTCTAAGCGTGTGTCTCGTCATTGTGCTGGGTTGGCAATAGCAGGAGGAGATATGAAGGGGCAAATCTGATGGTTAGGACGCAGAATTGGTAAAACTGCCATTTCAGACAAATGCCAGAAGATGGCAGTCCTATTTGTTCAGGTCTTTATGAATTTTGCAGGACCCATGAGTGCTCTATGGTTTCAGCATGATCATAGCTCATGAAGAAACCCCAGAAATTAGGTTTTGTTACTATAGAAACCAAATGGAATGACCGATTTTTTTCTTAAAAGAAGCAGTCTCAAATATCAGAGTACTGGGGAAAAAATGTGCTAAAGAAAGCAAACACTTATTTTTTTTCTTCTTATGGCAGCAGTAAGAAACTCTTGAGCCCTTAAAAGTATTTTTGTTTCTTTGTTTTAAACAGAAATATATTCAAGCTTTTGAAAATCATCTATTGTTTTAAAATAAACTAACTTAATTTGTATTGTTGTAAGTACAATAAATGTACAAGAAGGAAACTGAAATGATTTTTTTCAGTACAAAAAGTATATCAGGATATTTTTATGCTTTTTGGTTGAATATAAAAGATTCCAAACCAGAAATTGTCTAAAAATGGCTAAATTTAGAAAATAAAGTTGTCCTGCTTCGTCCTGCTCCTCTTCAAGGTGTTATTAATGTAGATACTTTGTAATTGCTTTTGTTCAACTGATTTACTATATGAGCTACCAGATAAATGATCATTTTTGACTACTCCAATTAGCACATTTAACATTAGAGCACTCAACCTCTCTCCTTATATTTAGGATTTAATGGGGCCTATTTTACTATATTTTAATTTTGCATGGAAACTACTAACTAGTGAGTGTAAGCAATAGATATAAAAACTGTATGTTAAAGTGCCCTTTTTCAATCTCTATCTTGGAAGTAAACAATTATATGCCTCTGAATAGTGACAATTCAAGAGGCAGCGATGAGCTAAATAATAATGGAGAGGAGCTAGTGCAAATAAGTTGAATACTGTTATACCCCGTGTGATCCCCGTACTCTAAATCCCTCCTCTAGCTTCACTTGGCATGTATAACCCTCTCTTAAATGTCACAGGGCCACCATGACACAAGGACTGGATTTATTCTAGTGTTGTATAGCTCAATATATTTGTCCTTTACTGGTGCTGTGACTCTGACCTTGGACACCAATCTGGATAGCCAGATTTTGTTTTTCCCTGAAATCTACTCCATTCTTCTATTACTTAGACTCCCTCCTCATACTATTGCCCTTGTTTAGGTGATTTGATGTCTCTATTCCTTAATACTTGTCACTGTTTATTGTAGCTACTATTGTTTTTGGAGACAAGAACTTTGGCCCTGAACCACAGCTGGATTGCTCTTAAGGGCCTGTTAATTGATGCTTGATACTAATATACCCATTGTGACTTCACCTGTCTTTCATGCCTCTCCTCCACATCTCATGAGACTCATGCCACTACTGCCATGGTTACCCATGGGCTCATTTAAGACTGTGGTCTGGTGTCACAAATAGATCCTTGCTTGTCTGGTGGAAACCTACAGCTGTCCTTGCAACTTAATATACTGCTAAGTTGTGCCCACAACTTAGTTCCAGAATTTGGCTTTGTATCTCTTTGTTGGAAATGCTACAAAATGAATGTTACTACACATCTCTTCCCTATTCTGTGACTTCATCTTGGCAGTTTGAAATAAGCGATGGTGGGAGTATTTATCTCATATAAATTGGCAAGTGATATAAACTAGGGCTTCCTCCCAACACATCCCTCAGGAGAACAAGTGTAAAGCAATTATCAGAACATCACTACCCCTCAATTTAGAGGTGCAAGATCACCATTTTCCTTTTAAAAATAATTACATAATGAATGAAAATCCAATTTATGGAAGCATTGGCAATGTAGGAACATAGTTTTGGGACTTGTAATAAGAGATGATGAGAAAAGAAAAACACTAACTAAAAATGAGATTCATACTTTATTTAAAAAAAATCACTTATATAAGCTGGGAATATAGCTTATAGGATGATTACTGTAGTTAGTCCATGGAATTCTCCAGGTCAGAATACTGGAGTGGGTAGCTGTTTCCTTCTCTAAGGGATCTTCCCAATTCAGGGATTGAACCCAGGTCTCCCACATTGCAGGTGGATTCTTTCCCAGCTGAGCCACCAGGGAAGCCCAAGAATACTGGAGTGGTAGCCTATCCCTTCTCTAGTGAATCTTCCTGACTCAGGAATCAAACTGGGGTCTCCTGCATCGCAAGCGGATTCTTTACCAGCTGAGCTACCAGAGAAGACCCAAGTTAGCAGTAGTATACTATTAAAAAAAAATTTGATATGAAGAAACAAGAAGTATTAGAGAAAGAAGAACCATCTCCTTATCATATTGGAAAATTTATTATTTACAACCCTTTAAAAATTTGATTTTTAAAATCATTGTACATTCTGGTGAATGCTTTTGAATGTCTTATGTCTGTTTAAAATACTTGTCTCGTTATGTCTTAAAATTTCATTGTCATACTTTAAAGCAAAAAAAAAAAGGATCCCAACAAGCATTTATATAGCAGCTGCCAGTTTGCTAAGAAAGAAAAAGAACAATAAGAAGCACTGCTATTTGAAGGGTGAAATGTCACCAAATACCCTTAAATACTCTCAACATGAGCCTGTCTTAATTCTGTTTCTTTCTGTGGCATCCTAAAATGTTATCTTTTTAATACTTCTAACCATCTGATAGAATCAGAGAAAAGACTGTATCAGCCATCAATGTAAAAAAAAAAATTCTTGATTTGGAGCACACAAAAAATCAAGAAAAAGCAAAAAGTGAAAGGAAGGAAATTTCTCTGTATATTTTATAATCCCCAGTGATTTATGGAAAAGTTGTTTTGATTAATGGTATTGTGAATGAATTAGGCTGACCTTTCCTCTTCTTTAGCTGCAAAAGCTTAAAGTTCTACCTGTTATGTACCTCTCTTAAACAGCCAGCCACCTGGGCCATTCATATGGAATCCTGCATCCTGGATTTGGAGTGATTTCCTGTATTACTAAAAGAAACTGGAGCTTAGGGGATGCAAAGAACAGCTGCATAAAATCAGGTTTGTCATTATTTAGGAGCTAAGACACAAGGGATTAGTCTCTTTACTGCCAGTGCTCTTCAGGCCCTCAAAAATAAACTCCCCCCTACCCCCACTCTTATTGTGTAACTTAAATAAATTAATACAAGTATTACTTTTAGAATGCCTGGAGAAGGAAAGGGCAACCCACTCCAGTATTCTTGCCTGGAGAACGCCATGGACAGAAGGGCCTGGTAGGCTATAGTCCATGAGGTCACAATAGTTGGGCATGACTTAGTGCCTAAACTACCACCCACTCTTCGAATAGTGCCTGGCACACTGTGTTTGTTATAATTTTTATACCAGTCAGTAACACTTATTCAATTGCTTCTCCTGCCATTAAGTGGACTGAATACGTAATGTGTGCAGGGCTCTGCAGACCCTTGATGTGTAATGCACAGGACAATTACTGACACTGTGTCCCCTCTATGTAATCACTCCATATGTGCACTGGAGACGTGTGGATGTGAATTGTTAGGTTTGAGAGTAGAAGTTAAATAAGGGGCTTTGGAATCATCTGAACATTGGAACGTAGGTTCAGCTACAATTCCAAGTGCTTTCTACGTAAAGTTGGACAAGACCATATCACATGCAGTGCTACACTTAATCTATGAATTAGATGTAACTATCACTATCATTTATTGCTGATTGCCAAGGAAAACAACAGAATGGGAAAGACTAAAGATCTCTTCAAGAAAATTAAGGATACCAAGGAAACATTTCATGCAAAGATAGGCACAAAAAAGGACAGAAATGATCTGAGGAGGCCTTACAAGCAGCTGTGATAATCAGCTGTGAAAAGAAGGGAAGCGAAAAGCAAGGGAGAAAAGGAAAGTTATACCCATTTGAATGCTGAGTTCCTAAGAATAGCAAGGAATACCGATCAATGCAAAGAAATAGAGGAAAACAATAGAATGGGAAAGACTAGAGATCTCTTCAAGAAAATTAGGGATAACAGGGGAACATTTTATGCAAAGATGGGCTTAATAAATGACAGAAATGGTAGGGACCTAACAGAAGCAGAAGATATTAAGAAGAACTGGCAAGAATACATGGAAGGACTATTCAAAAAAGATCTTCACAACCCAGATAATCATGGTGGTGTGATCACTCACCTAGATATCTTGCCAGATATCTTGGAATGTGAAGTCAAGTGGGCCTTAGGAAGCATCACTATGAAAAAAGCTAGTGGAAGTGATGGAATTCTAGTTGAGCTATTTCAAATCCTGAAAGATGATGCCATGAAAGTGCTGCACTCAATATGCCAGAAAATTTGGAAAACTTAGCAGTGGCCACAGGACTGGAAAAGGTCAGTTTTCATTCCAATCCCAAAGAAAGGCAATGCCAAAGAGTGCTCAAACTACCACACAATTGCACTCATCTCACACGCTAGTAAGGTGATGCTTAAAATTCTCCAAGCCAGGCTTCAGCAATATGTGAACCGTGAACTTCCAGATGTTCAAGCTGGTTTTAGAAAAGGCAGAGGAACCAGAGATCAAACTGCCAACATCCACTGGATCATCGAAAAAGCAAGAGAGTCCCAGGAAACATTGATTTCTGCTTTATTGACTATGCCAAAGCCTTTGACTGTGGGGATCACAATAAACTGTGGAAAATTCTGAAAGAGATGGGCATACCAGACCACCTGACCTGCCTCTTGAGAAACCTGTATGCAGGTCAGGAAGCAACACTTAGAACTGGACATGGAACAACAGACTGGTTCCAAACAGGAAAAGGAGTACGTCAAGGATGTATATTGTCATCCTACTTATTTAACTTATATGCAGAGTACATTATGAGAAACGTTGGGCTGTTAGAAGCACAAGCTGGAATCAAGATTCCTGGGAGAAAAACCAATAACCTCATATATGCAGATGACACCACCCTTATGGCAGAAAGTGAAGAAGAACTGAAGAGCCTCTTGATGAAAGTGAAAGAAGAGAGTGAAAAAGTTGGCTTAAAGCTCAACATTCAGAAAAGGAAGATCATGGCATCTGGTCCCATCACTTCATGGCAAATAGATGGGGAAACAGTGGAACAGTATCAGACTTTATTTTTTGGGCTCCAAAATCACTGCAGATGGTGATTGCAGCCATGAAATTAAAAAACACTTACTCCTTGGAAGGAAAGTTATGACCAACCCTATAGACAGCATATTCAAAAGCAGAGACATTACTTTGCCAACAAATGTCCATCTAGTCAAGGCTATGGTTTTTCCAGTGGTCATGTATGGATGTGAGAGTTGGGCTATAAAAGATAGCTGAGAGCCGAAAAATTGCTGCTTTTGAACTGTGGTGTTGGAGAAGACTCTTGAGAGTCCCTTGGACTGCAAGGAGACCCAACCAGTCCATTCTAAAGGAGATCAGTCCTGGGTGTTCTTTGGAAGGAATGATGCTAAAGCTGAAACTCCAGTACTTTGGCCACCTCATGTGAAGAGTTGACTCATTGGAAAAGACCCTGATGCTGGGAAAGATTGAGGGCAGGAGAAGAAGGGAACGACGGAGGATGAGATGGTTGGATGGTATCACCGATGCAATGGACATGAGTTTGAGTAGACTCTGGGTGTTGGTGATGCACAGGTGTCAGGAGCCACGTTAGGCATTACTGACAAAATGGAGGCACGGCCCCAGACCCGTCTCCTCATTCCACAGGCATGGCCCCGGGATGAAGGAGTTAGGCCTTGTAATTCTGACCTGTCTTTTCCTGTCCTCAGCTGAGTTGACTGAAAAGGAATATTAAGGTGCTTATTGTTCTTGAGAGGAGAATGAGAAGGCAAAAAGCTTTCCGCAGCTGTGTTCAGAAAATAATTCATAAAGTTAATCATTGACATTTGTTCAAGGACTTTTACAAAAGAGTGTTCCAGGATGAGCACATAGGCTGTAGCTTGAGGCCATGGGAAGGATTGCTATCTGAAGCCTATTTGTGAGGAGAATGTTATGGCAAAGGAGTTTACTGAATTTAGGGGTTAGAAATAATTAAAACAGTTAGACGTTAAAGATTTAAGGAATGTTGTAAAGTTAGCATATTTTACTATAGCTTATAGAAGTTAAGAATTTTTAGAGACACTATAGTTAGAAGCCTTTTTAAGAGATAGTGAGCTCAGAATGTTATGGGCAAACAGGATTTAGGAAGATAAGTACTAAACTGAGGAATGTAGCATGAGTTACAATGTAATCACAAGTTAACTATAGGACACATTAGAATAGGTAGATAATAGATGATAAGGCTGATTCCGAGAGAATCACTGAAGCAGGGACTCTGTTTGAAGAGCAACAATGATTTATGCAGAAAATAAATCATTTTCTGTGGGAAATTGCAAATATCAAACCTCTGACCTAATGCTTTTGTAAAAGTATAAAAGAGAATCATAAGCTTGAAATAAACAGGCAGTCCAAGAAAACTGAGAGGCTGTCTCATTTGCCAACAGCATTCACCTCTTCAGGTTGAATCCCTGGCTGTTGGAGTGGGACTCCGGCACACAGGGAAGCCTGGCATGCTGCAGTCCCTGGGGTCCAAAGAGTTGGACACAACTGAGTGACTGAATTGAACTGATCGCTCTCATAATGAGGAGTCTGAGGCTTAGAGGGTGGTGCTATTTGCTCAAGATTGCATATCTAGAGAACAAAGAACCTGAATTTGAACTTGGACCTTCTGACCCCATATCAGAGGTTATCCCTACTCAGCTGGTAGTTAACCTTGCCATAAAATGGTGCTCCTGGGTGAACTGCTCTCTATTTTTGCTCCACAACTGCCCTGAAGTTCTAAGATGGTGGTTTTATAGTCTCATGGTATCCATTGGCATTAAACCAGTCTGTGAGATGTGGATGGAAATGAGGAAAGCCGTAGTTACTGAGAGTAAAAGATTATTGTATATATGAATGACTAGGCTATGGCAAGCTTCAGAGGGAAGACTGCTCTTTATAAGAACAGCTTTCAGGATATTAAAATATTAGATTAAGCTCCCTAAATGGTTCTCCAGTTATCTTAAAATGCTACCAACTGTCACTAAATGTCTACTTGACATAGTAGAAATTATTTCCCAGGTATAGTTAATATCACAAAAATATCTTTAAAATGACTTAAGAAAAAGAGCCTATTTTGTTTCATTCTTATTAGGAGTCAACTATTTTCATACCTCAGATTTTTAATGTTCACTGAATCCCTTGTTTTTTATTTTCAGATATGGGTTTATTGTCTTTTCATGTAATTCTCTTTGCTCATTCTGTATTTCCTTGAAGTTTTGCTCCACAGACTTTATGCTACTACCAGGGTTCTCTAAGTGAAGCAAATTGGTCAGTGAAATGCACAGCTCATTCACTACAGCTACCTGCCTCCAGTGAGTTGAGGATGATGGATGTTATTACCTAAGACTATTTTATCACTACGCAGGTAAAACTGTCATCCCCAAGCATCATTTTAACTTGAATATTCCTAATAAAGCCAAACGGATGATCTTCAAAATTCTAAACAAATGTTAACCCATTAGGAAAAACTAAGTAAATGATAACCAATTTTTGAAAACAAACCTCAGCATAATTTTCTCTCTTTAAAAGTATATTAGACCATGGGGATATTAACTTGTTGCAAGTTAAGCATGATTAATGCTTCTCTGGGAATCAATTTCTTTTATAGCTCTTACTCAAATTTTGCACTTTTTCTGTACTTTCTGAAACATTAATCCCTAGAATGGTCCTCAAATTACCGTGGATCTCACTGACATGTGATATTCATAAAGTGCTGATGGTAAGAGAAGTGATTGGAGAGAGGGAGTTACTATATGTAAGAGATGACATGCCTGCTGACCAACTGGAAAAGTGGGCCTTTTAATTCATATTACATTACATAGGTGATATTTATAGAGCTAAAATCTCAATCATTGAATGGTCAATCCTAGACAGGTATTTGAGGCATTCTGAAAGACATTTTTATAGCACACACTTATGTTTGAATATGGAAACTTTAATGATTTCTTTTTCTTCCTCTTAAACTGACCATATTTAAATGAGTATTCAGACATAAAAAGTGGATACACGCAAGCTACATCCTGAATTTTAGGGTCACCAAGAAAAGACAGTCATGGAAAGACATGATTCAAATAGGGAATGTGTTGATACTCTGTGTGAACTTTCCCTATTAGGCTACTATCTCAGCTTTTTTTTTTGTAAGGAAGTGGAAACCAGAGAAGTGGCCTTGAGGGAGAAGACCCGATCTCTGCAGAAAGGATCCTGCTTCTCAGGAAAAGAAAAGAGACCTCTAGACCTTGCTTGACAATGCAACTCTTGATTTTATGCAGCTGTTGTTACAACACCAGCAGCATATCTAATGGAGGGAAAGCTATGACAAACCTAGACAACATAGAAAAAGCAGAGACATCACCTTGCTGACAAAGGCCCATATAGTCAAAGCTATGGCTTTTCAGCTAGTCATGTATGGATGTGAGAGTTGGACCATAAAGAAGCCTGAGCACAGAAGAATTGATGCTTTTGAACTGTGGTGCTGAAGAAGACTAGTGAGTCCCTTGGACAGCAAGGAGATCAAACCAGTCAATCCTAAAGGAAATCACACCTGAATATTCACTGGAAGGACTGAGGCTAAAGCTGATGCTCCGATACTTTGGCCATCTGTTGCGAAGAACTGACTCACTGGAAAAGACCCTGATGCTAGGAAAGACTGAGAGCAGGAGGAGAAGGGGGAGACAGAGGATGAGATGGTTCGATGGCATCACTGACTCAATGGACGTGAACTTGGGCAAACTCCAGGAGATGGTAGGGGAAGTCTTGCTTGCTGCTGTTGTGGGGGTACAACTTAGTGAGTGAACAACAAGAAGCATATCTAAGTGTATCTATAACTACTTTCCATCCTTCATTCGTTATATTTCACACTGTAATCTGATAACACCTCTCCTAATCTGAGAAGTTTGTCTTCTCTCTATTTTCATAAGGACCAGGTAAAATTATGAGCAATGCTAGACTGCCAGATGCTTCTATTTGTGTCCCTCCTATGGCCATTTTTCCTCAGCATGCTCCTTGGAACCAACTGTATCCTGTCATGGGAAGAGGGTTTGGGATGGAGCTTATTTAAAGTGCTAATATAAAAGTCAGAGTCTCTAGAATTTTCAATTTTGCTCTCTTGATAAACCTGCTGTCTCTCTCTCTCAATGTAGTACATATAGGCCTGAATCAGAAAGGACCAACTAAAATCATATCATCTACATATAGGTGTATAATTGGAACAAAGTGTAAGATGACAAAGTTAAAACCCCACCTCCATCAAACTATAAGGGAAAGAATAATTCCTAAACTTCTACCTTAAAGACTGGATAAAATAATAAAAAAAAAGACATATGATAATACAATGTTTTAATAAAAATGAATTAGGAATGATTTTAAATGTACATATTCATACTAGCATTTATCCTTTTTCTTCTCATCCTGTTGATTGGAAAATCAAGAGGATCAGTAACCCTGACATGAAGCAATGCCTTTGGAAATAATTTAAATAGGAATGGAAAAATGTTTTAGTTTTTTCCCTAAACATGAAATTATTTTCACTTAATTAGTTTTCACAAGGTTATTAAATCATATGCAGAGAATCCTGAGAGACAGATCCAAGAAAGGATTCAATGATAGAAGGCATGTAAAGTCTGCAAAAATTTTGTTGCTAAATAATAATAATAAGATACTGCTATATACTATTCTATATTATGTTGCCAGGTGCTATTTTAAGTACCTTATGTAAATTTAATCATTCCCTCTATCATCACAACAGCTCTAAGAGGTTGTTCTTTTACATCTGTAACCCATGTTACAGATGTAAAACTGAGACCTAGTGAGTTCTTATAACTTGCCCTAGATCATGGAGTTAGATGTTATGAAGGTGGGGTTTTTAACCTGTACAGACTGGATTTGGAGTCAGTGTTCTTAGTCACTGTACCAAACTACAGCAAAAATGGGGACTTCATTCTTACCTTAAAGAACAAGCAGATGTGAAATGTCTTGAAACTTTTGTAAACAAGGATAATAAGGAGGGACTAGCCCTACAAGATGGAGAAGACACTGGCACCACACTCTAGTACTCTTGCCTGGAAAATCCCATGGACGGAGGAGCCTGGTAGGTTGTAGTCCATAGGGTCGCAAAGAGTCGAACACGACTGAACAACTTCACTTTCACGCATTGGAGAAGCAAATGGCAACCCACTCCAGTGTTCTTGCCTGGAGAATCCCAGGGATGGAGGAGCCTGGTGGGCTGCCGTCTATGGGGTTGCACAGAGTTGGACATGACTGAAGTAACACAGCAGCAGCAGCAGCAGCAGCCCTACAAGATGGGCTTCCCTTGTGGCTCGGCTAGTAAAGAATCTGCTTGCAATGTGGGAGACCTGGGTTCAATCCCTGTGTTGGGAAGATCCCGTGGAGAAGGGAAAGGCTACCCACTCCAATATTCGGGTCTGGAGAATTCCCTGGACTGTATAGTCCATGTTGTCGCAAAGAGTCGGACGGAAATGAGCAACTTTCACTTTCACTTTCAGTCCTACAAGATAATAAAAGTTTCTATAAGACTAGAATAATTAAAAGTGTAATTTAAATGATTAAACTATAGTAATTAGTGGGTGAAAAATAGACTGGCAGATCAATAGAATAGAATAGCTATCCAGAACCAGTGTCTGTTACGCAGTGCATGACAAATGAATCCTGATGATTCAGGTGAAAGAGATAGATTATTCAAAGTGCACTCCTGAGTGTATTGATGAACCAGTTTAAAAACTCCATTTTGATTTTATGTTTTCCTAGTTCATCAAAATAAGTGATAAAGGACCAAAGAGTTAAGCAGAAAATGAAGCTAAAAAAGAACAGGAAATGCAGGTGAGTAGTTATCTGATTTGTGAATGAAGACAAATTGTATGAATATGAATAAAATCAAGTACCTAAAAATGACCAATGCATCTTACTGTATGTCAAAGCTTTCAAGTCAATAATGTAAAAAGAAAACAAGCAAAAAACTGAGTTAAATGAAAAAATATATTAAAGTATACTTGAAATAAAATGTGATAGAGTGTTAGTTTTATTAATTTACAAAGACATTAAACCACTTGAAAGAGGGGAAAATTCGCTAAAGTAAGCTGTAGATAATTCAGTGAGACCCAGGAACTAGTCACCAAACAGAAAGACAAATGATTAACATTTGAAAGAGATTACTTTTACTAATAGCTAGTGGGAAAATCTTGTGTGGGTGCTAAGTCGCTTCAGTCTTGTCCGACTCTGCGACCCTACAAATTATACTCTGTCAGGCTCCTCTGTCCAAGGGATTCTCCAGGCAAGAACACTGGGATGGGTTGCCAAGCCCTCCTCCAGGGGATTTTCCCAAACCAGGGATTGAACCTGAGTCCCGTGCAACTCATGCACTGCAGGTAGATTACCGCTGAGCCACTGGGGAAGCCCAGGAAAATCGTAAGTATCATGCATTATTTTCAGCAAATTACAAAAGGTGTGGAACATTAACAATTACCCTACAACTAGTAGTGCAAGTGGAGGTAAAAACTCCAAGACAAGTATTTTAGAAACAGAATCTATGTTCACACAGACTTTGACCTGGAAAATTTTTTTTAATTTATGAGTATACACATTATGGTGGCTGGTGGTAAAGAACTGGCCTGTAATGCGGGAGATGTGGGTTTAGTCCCTGGGTTAGAAAGATCCCCTGGAGAAGGAAAAGGCAACCCACACCAGTATTCTTGCCTGGGAAATCCTATGGACAGAGGAGCCTGGCAGGCTACAATTCAGGTGTCACAGAAGAGTAGGGTAGGACTTAGCAACTAAGCAACACTATACACTAAGAGCAGGTAAATTAGGAACGTGGGATTAAGATATAACACTACATATATAAAACAGGGCCTACTGTATAGCACAGCAAACTCTACTCATTATATACTACATATATGCTATGTAGCTATATATATGTATATTTAAGTAAATAACTTTGTTGTACACATGAAACTAACACCATATTGTCAATCAACTCTGTGTGCTCAGTTGTTCAGTCTTGTCTGACTCCTTGCAATCTTATGGACTATAGCCCACCAGACTCCTCCGTCCATGGGAATTTTCAGACAAGAATACTGGAGTGGGTGCCATTTCCTCCTCAGGGGATCTTCCCAACCCAGGGATTGAACCCACGTCTCCTGCATTGGCAGGCATTTTCTTTACCAGCTGAGCCACCAGGGAAGCCCTACTCCAGTGTAAAAGAAAAAGTTTTTTTTTTTTTTTTTTTAAAGAAAAAACATTGAAGCTGAGAAAAAAGGGAAAAACAAATAGTGGTTGCATCATTTAAGTGCAAATGTTATGTGTGATTTCTTGTTTGCTAAACAATCAGCATCAGTTCAGTTCAGTTCAGTTGCTCAGTCGTGTCCGACTCTTTGCGACCCCATGAATTGCAGCATGCCAGGCCTCCCTGTCCATCACCAACTCTTGGAGTTCACTCAGACT
>NW_011494875.1:472892-489856 GCF_000754665.1 Bison bison bison | reverse complement strand
CAAGAGTCTTCTCCAACACCACAGTTCAAAAGCATCAATTCTTCGGCGCTCAGCCTTCTTCACAGTCCAACTCTCACATCCATACATGACCACAGGAAAAACCAGAGCCTTGACTAGACGAACCTTTGTTGGCAAAGTAATGTCTCTGCTTTTGAATATGCTATCTAGGTTGGTCATAACTTTCCTTCCAAGGAGTAAGCATCTTTTAATTTCATGGCTGCAGTCATCATTTGCAGTGATTTTGGAGCCCAGAAAAGTAAAGTCTGACACTGTTTCCACTGCTTCCTGATCTATTTGCCATGAAGTGATGGGACCGGATGCCATGATCTTCCTTTTCTGAATGTTGAGCTTTAAGCCAACTTTTTCACTTTCCTCTTTCACTTTCATAGTAATAGAAAAATGAATCCAAATGGTTGAGTGTTTAAAATTTGAGAAATCTTTCTTTATTACCTTCTCTATTTATCTAGTATCTCTTTTTCACAGTGAAGGCCTGCTTCTTTTGCATTCAGAAAAGTTGTTAGTTTTTTTTTTTAAAGGAGAAATATGTTAGAAAATAAAGGCTAGAGTGGCGATAATATGGAGAGATTGTTCCTTGTAAGGGTGGTCACTTCTTGAGGAAATTATCTAGGAAAAGTGAGCCATATAGTGTGTTTCTCAAAGATGGCCTACTGTATTTCTAACAACAAGAAAAAAAAAATGTTCTTTTCTTGGCTACAAAGTTAGTGGGAATATAACTCAATGTTTTCTTATAAATAATGTGAAAGTGTGAACCCACAGTTATATATCTCCTATATAATATCCTACTTAAATCTGTTTGGATTCACGGATAAGAGTAGAACACACTTAGAAAGTAATGAGAAAATAGTCTAGAATTGTTTCACGATGAATGGGGACATGTTTTACTGAGGCAAGAGAACAGAACTATACAGCCAAAGATCGGGAGCTAGAGGTAAATAACCAGGCTTCAGTAGTGGTTTCCCAAAGGGCACAGCAAGATGAAAAGCAAAGAATTGCTCTGAAAATAGAATGTGCTAATTCATATTTAGTTGCCTTGGACTCTTCTGTGACCACGTGGACTATAGTCCACAAGGCTCCCCTGTTTATGGAATTTCCTGGGCAAGTATACTGGAGTGGGTTGCCATTTCTTCCACCAGAGGATCTTCCTGACCCAGGGGTGGAACCCACATCTCCTGCATTGGCAGGCAGATAATTTTCTACCAAGCCATCTGGGAACAGAAGATAGAACACAGAGAAGAAAATGCAGTTGTATTTAAAGATATGGTTCCTGATGCCTTTTATTATTGGGTTCTTCTTAGATATGCCACCAATTTTTTCTCTCCATTATGTCATTTCCATCTGCTTACAGTCATGCTGTAATTTTTATATTAAACTTTCTTCTCTTAACCCATTTTATTCTCTACAGATGCCATCTCCATTGCTCAGTTTCCTTTTACTCCAAAGTCTAAAAGAATTGTATTTGCTGACTGTAATCCTATCTTCTGTGTTTTTTCCCATCATGCCATCAGAATTGTTCCTGTCACCAGTGACTTTTATACAGACAAATCCCATGCCCATTTCTTAGTCCTCATCTTACTTAAATTATCAGCAGCATTTAGCATGGATAACTACTTTCTCTTTCTTTCCTGACACACATTCATTTCTTGCTTTGCAGGACAACATTTTTCTGGTTTATCAACAACCTCTCCAGCTTTGATTCTTAGTTTCTTTTATAGTTCTTTCTCTGCTTTCCTCAACTCTTTCTTCTGTATCCAAACCCATTTAGAGTGTGACTTCATTTGCTTAAAAAAATTTTTTTTATTGGAATAGAATTACGTTACAATATTGTGTGTTAGTTTCTGCTGTACAGCAAGGTGAATCAGCCGTGTATAATATATCCCCTCTTTTTTGGATTTTCTTCCCACCTAGGTCACCACAGAACACTGAGTAGAGTCCCTTGTGCTATACAGTAGGTTCTCATTAGTTATCTATTTTATCCGTAGTCATGTATGTATGTCAGTCCCAATCTCCCAGTTCATCCCACCCCTTCTTCCCCACTTGGTATCCATACATTTGTTTTCTATGTCTGTGGCTCTATTTCTGGTTTCATCTGTACCACTGAGGCTATAAGTATCTAGTTGTACGATCCCTTCATGAGAGTAGGGGATTTTTCCGAGCTTTCAGCAACACCTGGCAGTATAGTAGTTGATATCTACTAAATATTTGTTAATTGAATGAATGGATGTGGATCCTAGCGTAACTTTTCAGAAAAAAAACCAAGCTTTAAAGGACCCAATCTAGCCTGAATACAGGAACCTTTTAAAAAATTTAGCCTCATCATAATATAATCATTTCATACTCTGTACATTTTTATGATTTTGAATTTGAGAGAAAAATATTAAAACTTTCCCTTCACTCCTGCAAATTTAGATTGCCATTCTGCTAAGATTTTTTTATTTCTACTTTCTAAAAGACTTGGAGTTCTGAAAGAATGATAAAATTTAGACACAAAATGTTTTTCATTATGTTAATCTCTGTATTAAAATATGAGTCAAATGCAGTTTTATTGTTTGTAATTGTCTTCTCAAGAAAAAAGATCACAGCCCTCATTGATGTTAGTTAATATCTTCAGTAAGAGTCTATCATATCATTAAGTATTATCCCCTGGTGTGAATGAGAAAAGACACTCTTACAATCTTTTTAATTGCTTGTTTTACATTGTAGTCAGGACAACCATAATTACATAATGTTAGTCTCAATTTTTCTGTGGTTCATGTAATTTTTGTCAACTGATGTTTCATAGTGAAGAGGTGTTGTTGGCTTTGTCAAGCAAATTAACAAGAGCCAGCACTGAAAAGAAGGAGGAATCAAAATTATAACGTGGAGCCCTGTTCTTGTGATGTTCTAAGAGTTTCTGTGTCAGTCTTGGCATAATACATGGAGGATTTGGATTCTTCAATATTCATGCATGGGTGGGGGAATGTCTCAGAAAGTCATGATCCACATTTATTCTAGACAAAAAAAACATTCAGTTTCATAGCTGTCCAGGACATTTTTAGGGCATGCCCGAGACTGAGTTCAGAGCTCTTCTTAAAACTCTTTTCACTTTTAGCCTGTGGGCACAGGCTAGTATTTTTATCTACTATTGACATTAAACTTCTGCCAAGACTATAATGTTTTAAAACAACATTGTTTTATTATTTTTCATGATTCTGCAGATTGCATTGATAAACTAGACTTAAAAAAAATTGAACACCTCTGTTCATTAAAAGACATCTTCAATAAAACAAATAAATAGGCAAGTTACAGCCTCAGTGATAATATTTGTGAACATGAAACTGCTGAAGGACTAGTACCCAGAATATATGATGAATGCCCACAACTCAATGATGAAAAGACAAATAATCCAAATAAAAGTGGGCAAAGTATTTTAACAGATACTTCATAAAAGGAAATGTACAAATGTTCACTAAGCATATGTAAAACTGCTCAATACCATTAGTCACCAGGAAATAAAAATTAGAATATAAATAAGACACCACTATACATTTACTTGAGTGGCTAAAATTAAAAAGACAGAACATCAAACGTTGGCAAGGATGTAGAGTAACTAAAATACCCATATGTTACTGATGAGAATGTAAAATGCAGCAGTCACTTTGGGAAAGTATTGGCAATTTCTTATAAAACTAAACACGCACTTATCCTGGAAAAAAAGCAGATGAACAGAACAACAGGGGCCCCTCAGGTGAGTCAGGGGATTGGCTAGGAAGGGGCAGGAAGGAAGGAACATTTTATATTTTATGTCTTGATAGGTGTTTGGGTTACACAGATGTATTCCTGTTTTTCAAAACTTAGTAAATGTCACTTGCATTTTATGTATTGCATTGTATGTAAATGCTACAATCTCACAAGATTGAAGGAAAATGTTTACAGTACTTCACAGAGCATACTCACACAGGGGTTTAACCATGGCACAGGAAATGGCACAGCATGTTCTGAGTACAGGGAAGCATGGGGGACCAGAGAGACTCATGCACTCAGCTTCCCAGGAGTCTTTTTTATTCTCAGAGAGTGCATTTGTTCTGTGGATGATAAGCCATTGATTTATGAGTGAGGAGTCTTAGTTTCAGTCATCACGAGGAAAAATCTCCAGTAGACTCTTTTGTGCTCTAGTTATATCTCCACGCCAGAATGGTTAATCCATTTCCCCAGGTGTAAATAATCTTTAAACAAGCTAGTCTTGGGTATAAAGTTTTAGGTTTGAGGTTTAAGGAACACATTATAAATCTTTGGTTAACTCATTTGTTTTTATCTTGGTACCAGACATCTAGGCATCTCCGGAGATAAGCAGGGAGCTGTTCTAGTTTCGCTGTCAGATAATGGAATCTTATGGCTTCCCAGTGGTACTAGTGTTAAAGAATCTGTCTGCCAGCACAGGAGATGCAGGAGATGTCTGCATCTCTGATGTTCGATCCCTGAATCAGGAAGATCCCTTGGAGGAGGAAATGGCAACTTGCTCTGGTATTCTTGCCTGGAAAATCCCATGGATAGAGGAGCCTGGCAGGCTACAGTACATGGGGTCACAGAGAGTTGAACACAACTGAGTGACTAAGTGGCAGCAATGGTATATATACATTTTACATTTAAAGAAAAGAAATTATTTAAAAATTGAACTCTTTATAATGCACATTCTGAAGTGCTTAAGCTGTACTACACAGATTCTGAGATTTACTTTCAAAAACTGAGAGAGATTGTTGGATGGATAAATAAGTAGATATGTGGTTAAAAAAGCATAAAATATCAATGGTACAATCTAGGATGTGAGTATATGGTTTTTATATTAAAATTCTTTCATTTGCTGCATATTTGAAGGGTTTTATAATGAGATGTTAGGAAAAATACTTAGTGCACAGGCTTATCAAGTGTGCTCTAGTTTACAGTTCTGAACTCGGAGAAGGGGATTGCCTCAATAAACATGTGAATTAAACAAAGTGGGTTGTCTTCACTCTTCTGCGATTCTTTATTCGCTCTTCTGTTTCCCTTTCTTCCTCCTGCCTATGTCCAGGTCTCATGGGGTTTCTGCTCACCACTAACTTTCTGGTTTATTTCAAAATTACTGCTTCTCCAACTCTTGCTTTTCATTTCCTCCCTGCACTAAAACCAGTTAACTGAAAAGGCAATTTACACTAAGGTGCTAAAAACCATAAGCAAACTTTTAATGAGGTCTATTCTCTTTGAATAGTGTTGGCGACTATGTGTCTATAGGAATTTAAGGAAATTCCATTTTCCTGAGATAACTTCAGTTTGTGGAAAAAAAAATATGTTCACATATGGAAGTGATTCACAACACAGGGAGGAATTTTCTAAGTATAAAAATCAGTGGTATTTCCTAGATGAATTTTGCTCTGGAGAATGAGAACATACTTGACTGAAGGGAGGGCAAGAAAAAGTTTCAAATTGGAGATGCAACTTAAAGGAAGAGTAAAGTTCTCTGACATGAATATAGCATTCTGGGTAAAGGGAATGAAGTAAGTAATGGGACAGTAATTGTCAATTTGCTGAATTAATTTTTGAGAATAATTAAGGGTTTGTATTTGAGAATTGTGACTTGGTAGATATTTTTTAAATTTTATTTTGTCTATATTGGAAAGCAGGATGTTCAATTGTCTTCCCAACCCAGGGATTAAACCTGGATCTACTGCATTACAGGCAGATTCTTTACCATCTGAGCCACCAGCGAAGCCCAATCTATCTCCAAGGTAAGTAGAAATCCAAGACTGTAGACTTGAGACCAGAATTAGAAAGGTAAAGTGAACATGTGGAACTAAATATGGTTTCATAAGCTACACAAAAAACTACTTCATAATTCAACCAAGGTATATATTACATAGATTTTAGAAGTATGCTTATCCAGCTCATTACTTAATGTATTGTTATCTCTGAGGAAGAACTATAGAGAATGGGGCAGAGATGCTCAGGAAGGAGAGATGAAAGGTAATATCCCAAACCTAAAAGAAAGATTTTCTAAGGGTCCTCATCCTAGTGATGCTGCAGACAGATATTTCTGTCCCGGCAATGTTTATGGACATGTGCATATGGACTGCTGCAATAATCCACCAACTAACAGAAATAGGTTTTCAAATAGGAACATGTGAAAGAAAACCTAGCTCCAGATTGAAACCAAAGTCAATGAGTAAAATAATTAAAATAATTCAGAAAACTTGTGAAAAATGGGCAAGTATATTCTCATGCAATGCAAACAAAAATAATGTAGATTTGACTATTTTTTCTTAATGAGGTTAAAGAAAACTTAAATGGTTTAAAGTATAATAAAAAAGGTTTACTAATTAAAGTAGTGTGGTACTAGTACATAAGATTTATACAGATTAGTGAAATTAAATAGAAAGTATAGAAATAAGTCCAAATTAATATGAGAATTTAGTATTAATATATGGTGGAAAGGTTGTTTTCAAGTCAGTGGGGGGAAAAGGGTTAATCAATAGAGTTGAACAACTAAGTAAGTATCTGGAAAAATTAAGGATAGATTTATATTTATATCTCATAATGAATACTAGGAAAACATCCAAGTATTTCAAAAGTTTAGGTGTGAAAATTTGAAATCATATGTACTCAAAAAAAATAAAAGAATTTGCTCACATTCTTGGAGTGGAATACTCTTTCTAATTAAAAATGTGGATGATATAATGGTCTAAAATTAAAAACATTTGGATTGCTCTCCGAAAAATGGCATTAAGTAAATTTAGAAGATAAATAACAAAGTTAGTTTCCTATTTTCTTGTATACTGAAAGTGCTTAGAAAAACACCATCAATCAGGGTTAATTTTCCATTGGAACATGATCCCACAGGCATTCCAGGTGTTTACACCTGACATCCATTCTAATTGGACTTGCATCCTTTGTCATTGATGGCTGATCATGCTAAACTGTTCAAATTTTTAAGCATCAAACTTTCCAATAACTTGACAGAGAAAAGTACATATAAACAGTTCACAAAGATAATGCCAAATATCTCTTTAATATGTGGGAAGAGTCTCAGTCTCACTCATTATAAAAGCTTGAAGTGAAGCGAAATGAAGTCACTCAGTCGTGTCTGACTCTTTGCGACCCCATGGACTGTAGCCTACCAGGCTCCTCTGTCCATGGAATTTTCCAGGCAATAGTACTGCAGTGGATTGCCATTTCCTTCTCCAGGGGATCTTCCCAACCCAGGGATCGAACCCAGGTCTCCCACATTGTAGACAGATGCTTAGCCATCTGAGCCACCAGGGAAGTCCTATAAAAGCTTATTGAATGTCTATTTTTCATTAATTCAAAGAAAAAAAATAAAAAAGATTTGATTTACTCAAGGGTCAGGCTCTAGGGCACAGGCTCTCATAAATTTCTGGTAGGAGCTTTAATTGGCACTATCTCCATGGAGGGCAATTTGCTAATATCTAACAAAATTGCCTTGGCTTTCCTTGTGGCTCAGATGGTAAAGAATCTGTCTTCGATGCAGGAGACCTGGGTTTGATGCCTGGGTTAGGAAGATCCTCTGGAGAAGGAAATGGCAACCCACTCTAGTACTCTTGCCTGGAGAATTCCATGGACAGAGGAGCCTGGTGGGCTACAGTCCATGAGGTCACAAAGAGTAGGACACGACTGAGTGACTACCACTCACTCACTCACCAAAATTGCAACAACAAATAGAAATTGACACATCCATTTGGTTTCTGGGGTTTTATTGCTCTAATATACTTGCACACATAAAATATGATTCACAAACAAGGCCATTTGTTGGAGAATTACTTGTATTTGGAAAAGATTAGAAACAACCTAGATATATACTAAGCCGATACTAGTTATAAATTATAGTCTTCCAAATACAATGCAATGATGTGCATCTGTAAAATATAAAAAGAAACTGTGATATCACATAATGATTGTTCAGATACCTTAAGTAAAAAGCATAAGACACTGAACATGATGTGCCGCATGTTGACCTGCTATAAAAATGGTAGAAAATATAGGGAAAAAATGCCTATTTTTTTACACCTGAAGGAATTTTGGGAGGATACACACATCACAATGATAATGTTGGTACTGGTGAGGACAGCTTTGGGGAGGAGTGATGAGCAGAGAGAGGACAGTTCTAGGAGGGACACTTTTTTCTTTCATTAATTTCTTTACATTTTTTTGTTTGTTTTGTTTTGGAACCACGTGAAATGCACTAGTGATTTGAAGATTAAAACAGAAGAATCAAAAAATATATAATAAAGCTATCGCCATAGAAGAAACAGAAACATATATCTTGCTGTGGAAGCTGCACTCTATTTTGCCTGATCATAAGATTAGTCCTACTTTATATCTGCATTTTTTCCAGGGAGAGTGGTGCTACTCTTTTTCCTCTGGTCACAGAAATCTCTCCTTTGTCTCTACAAATATTGCTATTATTTTGATTAGTAGAAAACTTTTTCTTATCTTCATGCTGATCTTTCTCTGTAGATATTTTGATATTTCTACCTTCAGCCGACTGCTGGAACTGAGTATAAAAATGTGATTTTGTTCTATTTACTTGTTATGGGGCAATTTGGAGTTCTTTTTCCTTTGACCTATCTTGTTGGACTTCATCGATCTGACTGACTTCACTGCCTGCTACTATTTCTGGCCCTTAACCTAGGGGTCTTTCTTTCTTTTTCAATTCCTTGGATTTAGTGACAAAGTTTTGTTTTGACGGCTTCTATTCTGGAGTATGCTCAACTATTTGAACTTAGTTTTGATGGATATTTCTTATTACTATACTTACACTTCTTATTTGATGGAAACAAAGTTGTAAATCATATCTGCCACATTTCCACTCAATTGAAAATCCAGTTTACATCTTGATCTTTAAAATAAATGAAGGTTGATATAACTGTGTATTTACCTTTTATTCAAAATAGATGGGCTGACACCTTTTACCTAATAATAGTAATTCTGAAAAGAACCAGACAGAAGGAATAAGTCCCATGGTAAGGTATGTTTTTCATTATGTTTATCGCAAAGGAAGAGGAAGATAGCAGAATTTTTTTTCTTGACAACCCTGACTTTCCCCAGAAGAGTGTCTGGTTATTCTTTGAGGAGATGGACAGGCATCTAGAGAACAATCTTGGTATTGTCCTCCATCTGTTACTTGTTTGGGGAACATTTCCCTGGATTCAGGAATTATATCCCCTTTCTCAAATAGCTTCCTATACTTTTCCATCATAACATCTAGCATAAGTTAGAATGTGTAACTTTCTGATGTATATCAATCATTCTTTCTAGAGTCTTAACTTCTGTGAGGGCATTGTTCATAGCTGTTGGCTAAGTTTCATATCCCAGTGGCAGGCAATGCCCTGGCACATGGTACAAGTGTGAATGAACAAATGAATGAATGAATGAATGAATAATCTTCTGGAAGAGACTGCAGGTAATTTTCTGGAAGTGAAAAAAAAGGTCCTCTTTTTAAAGTTTTGATTTCTGAGCAGGCTCAGAAAGTCCAGTATTAAAAATTGATTGACTTTCTAAGCAGGAGCATAAGTATTTCTATTTTTAAAGGAAATTTTAGAGTACTCCCACTCTAAGAAGCTTTAAATTAACTGTCGTATAATGATGGTGAGCAAGAAAGGGTTGCATACCAAGAGAGATGAGACAAACTGGAACAACCTGGAAATAATATGTAATTTGTTTCTTTATACAGGTGAGCCACGGTTCTTAGGACGAATAGTGCTTAAACCTGAGTGTGCCTTTGTCACCTGGAAGGTGGGTTGGACACAGATTTCAGGCTTTACTCCAGAGTTTCTGATTCAGTAGCTCTGAGACAGGGCTGGAGGATTTGCATTCCTAACAAGTTCTCAGGAATATGACTGCTGGTCTTGGTTCAGGCACCCATATTTTGAGAATCATTGCTTTGCCCCTTACCTCTTTTGTAAATTTTTATTGGGAAATGGACTAACTGCTTCCTCTGCCCTTTTCTGCCTGGCCTCCCCCCTATTATTTCCTTTAGAATCTTAATTCCTACCACACCCTGTCCAGCATTTATGGTTGGTAGAATTTTTTGATGACATTCTGACCAGGGTGAGGTGATACCCCATTGTAGTTTTGACTTGCATTTCTCTAATAATTAATGCAGGTCAGGAAGCAACGGTTAGAACTGGACATGGAACAACAGGCGGTTCCAAATAGGAAAAGGAGTACATCAAGGCTGTATATTGTCACCCTGCTTATTTAACTTCTATGCAGAGTACATCATGAGAAACGCTGGGCTGGAGGAAGCACAAGCTGGAATCAAGATTGCTGGGAGAAATCTCAATAACCTCAGATATGCAGATGACACCACCCTTATGGCAGAAAGTGAAGAGGAACTAAAAAGCCTCTTGATGAAAGTGAAAGAGGAGAGTGAAAAAGTTGGCTTAAAACTCAACATTCAGAAAATGAAGATCATGGCATCCGGTCCCATCACTTCATGGGAAATAGATGGGGAAACAGTGGAAACAGTATCAGACTTTATTTTGGGGGCTCCAAAATCACTGCAGATGGTGACTGCAGCCATGGAATTAAAAGATACTTACTTCTTGGAAGGAAAGTTATGACCAACCTAGATAGCATATTAAAAAGCAGAGACATTACTTTGCCAACAAAGGTCCATCTAATCAAGGCTTTGGTTTTTCCACTAGTCATGTATGGATGTGAGAGTTGGACTATGAAGAAGGCTGAGTGCCGAAGAATTGATGCTTTTGAACTGTGGTGTTGGAGAAGACTCTTGAGAGTCTCTTGGACTGCAAGGAGATCCAACCAGTCCATTTTAAAGGAGATCAGTCCTGGGATTTCCTTGGAAGGAATGATGGTAAAGCTGAAACTCCGGTACTTTGGCCACCTCATGTGAAGAGTTGACTCATTGGAAAAGACTCTGATGCTGGGAGGGATTGGGGCAGGAGAAAAAGGGGATGACAGAGGATGAGATGGCTGGATGGCATCACTGATTCGATGGACATGAGTCTGAGTGAACTCCAGGAGCTGGTGATGGACAGGGAGGCCTGGTGTGCTGCGATTCATGGGGTCTCAAAGAGTCGGACACAATTGAGCGACTGAACTGAGCTGAACTGAACTGAATAATTAATGATGTTGAACACCTTTTCATGTGTCTTTTGATATTTACCTTGCTGAAAACCTGAAATTAACACAACATTGTGTATCAATATTACTTCAATTAAAAAAAAGAAAAGAAATTGTTACATCTACCCCAGCCTTCTGCCACCTGATCACTCAGCAGCCATCAACATTGAGGCAAGACCCTAGCAAAAAGACTTCAAATCACTGAAGGTTCAGATAATGGTTTGCGATTTTTAGCAAAAAAGTACTATTTTATGTAAAAAAGTATGTGACTAGGAAATTAACAAGAAAAATTTCATTGGAAGGACTGATGCTGCAGTTGAAGCCCCTATACTTTGGACACCTGAGATGAAGAGCTGACTCATTGGAAACGACCCTGATATTGGGAAAGATTGAAGGCAAGAGGAGAAGAGGGTGGCAGACGATGAGGTGTTTAGATAGCATCGCTGAGTCAGTGGACATAAAGTTGAGTAAACTCCAGAGGATAGTGGAGGACAGGGAAGCCTGGTGTGCTATAGTCCATGGAGTCACAAAAAGTTGGACACAACTTAGCAACTGAACAGCAACAAATGAAAATATATTCAACCTCACTTATAATAAAATAAGTGCAAATTAAATAATATAGTATCAGATTTTGCTTGAGGAATTGGCAATACTTTTAACAATGTTTTTTTCTGGTATAGTAGAAAGTATAGCAAAATAGGAATTTTCAGACATTGCTGTACACTATAAGAAGGTATGAAAGATTTAAAACAATAAAAACCACTCTATATTATGAAGTGTCATGTTCAAAGGCCACATATTCAAAAAATCTCCCTCCTGTATTTACTTTCCTCTTAATCTAGATTTCACCAGTCCATAATTTGACCAGAATACTTTCCTTCTTAATACGTTAGATGAAATAATATGGTCTTAGAATGGTAAACTCAAATCGTGGGCTTGATGTTGAGAGGCAATCATTGGAATATTTGTCTTAAAAATGCAAGGGACAAGACACAAATAAGGAGACAGACAAGATGTTTGGGTATATAGCTAGGTTATCACAAGTGTGAAATATGTACATGCCTACTCATCAGTAGAATTATTGATTGGCAAATATCAGAAACATTTCACTAATGTAATATCAGACATGAGGAAAAGCTACTTGAATCAACCAAGTAAGAAAAGCAGAAAATTCTTTTCAACTGCAATTCTACTGCTTTATTGTATAAGTTGTAAAATTCTAAGCTAATGAACTGTTGTGAAGTTAAGAATGATTTGACTTAGTCCATTAGTTTTCCTGTTATTTTGTGTTAATAAAAATTCTAAGTACTTGAAAACAATTTATTTTAGTAAGTAGGATAAATTCTCCCTCTCAAGTCCTGTATATATTATTCATTGGCTCTAGCAAAACCTTTTTCTTAGGCCAAACCAAAATAGCCCCAGACCTTGTTTGAATGATATAATTTCAAATGACTGGAATCTAACTTAATTAATTTTATTACATTGTGTGTATGAATAGCTAACTGAACATGAATGATTGACTACCAAATGGTGTGGCTCAAATTTGTTATAGAAAGAACAATAAATAAAAACATTCCATTTGCTGACTGTGTCTCAGTTTTCTTTGTTGTGTAACAAATTTCTGTTAAGATTTAGTGGCTTAAAATATATCCTTTATTTTGTCCTTGATTCTTGGATCAGCAGTTTTGGCTAGGTCTATCTGGGTTGTTTGGTCTTGGCTGGATTCATTCATTACTGTGGTCAGCAGTCAGATGAACGAGAGGATAATTTTTTAGCTTCAGCTCATGTCTGCCCCACATATCTCTTGCCCTCCAGAAGGCCAACCTGGACTTTCTCATACAGTGGTAAAAGGATTCCAAGAGAAGGTGGAGTGAGTAAAATGGACCAGCTTAGCATTCACATGAAATTGTTTCCTCCACATTCTAATGGCTCTTGTCAAATAACAGGGTCATTCCAGATTCCAGAAGGGAAGAATAGATTTTCCTTTCTGATGGGAGCCACTGAAAGGCCATTTTTTGCCATCTGCCACAGACTCATAGGACTTTTTTTCTTTAACACACAAAATATTCCATTAGTTGTCAAAATGATTTCAGCTATTTTTTTCACAACATGAAAATATTTGTTGCCATGGTGAGTTCTGGTGACAGTAATCATTTGATTAAAAATACAAAATTTAATTTATTTGTATCCAGCTTTCTGGATGCTCTGTCCTTTAATGGCTTCTCATCATCTACAGAAAAAAAGCAACCAAATTTCTTAAGGATCTTCAATTCATGATCTTTCCTTTCCCTGTCTCTAATTTTCTCCCTCACCATCCCTGACTTCAGCCATTGGGCATGGTTTGCTGTTTCATGGACACCTCATGGGCTTTTATGCCCCTGTGTGTATGTAAGTGCAGGAATTAATTCACCTTCTGTGAATGCCTTTTACCTCTTTGGGAGCTTAATTATTCCTCAATTCTTTAAGCACCAGCTTAACTCTGTGAGCCTTTCTTGATGATCTCCCTTGCCCCTAAGAAAATTTCAGGAGCAGAGCCTCAATGCCCTATTACCCATTATGAAATTAAAATATTTGTGCTCAAGTGTGATTCTACCTTTAAAAGATGGACTTCTTGGATGGACAACAAGGTCTTACTGTATAGCAGAGAGAACTATATTTAGTATCCTATGATAAACCATAATGGAAAAGAATATATAAAAAAGAATGCCTACATATGTACAGCTGAATCAATTTGCCATGTAGCAGAAATTAACATAACATTGTAAATCAACTATATTTCAAAAATATTGGCACATTTTAAATGTTTATATTTTCTTGCATGCAACAAACTTTTCTTTGTTTTTTTAAGATAAGCTTCTTGAGGGAAAAGAATTTGTCCCAGTCATGTTTGTGAAGGCAGGGCTTAGCTCTGTATTTAGCATATAGTATGTGTTCAAATTTTTTTTAATTAGTTAGTGAATGAAAGAGTTTATAAGTGATGAAATAGTCACTGCACTATTCTCCTTCTAAAAAATAAGGCAAATACTTTAAACTTCTTGACCTTCTCATACATTCTCATAGCTTCAGACATCAGAGTTGCATAGATGATTCTTAAATCTTTTGTTTGTTTGCTTTTGTGTTTTTGTTTCTGTGTTTAGCTCAACTGTTTTTCTGAGGACCAAGGCTACTTCCAAATGGCCCTTTAGATATTGACATCTGCTTATCATGCTGCTTTCTTAAATATAATATGTTATTATCTGAACTACCCACCTGCCTCAAAGCTCTCCAGGGATCTGCTTTCCTACCTCTGATAACTGCATGGTATTACCATCTTACTAAAAAAACCTAAGGGGTCTTTTTGCATATTTTCATTTGAGTTGAGTGATAGAGATAACCCAATTCAGGGATCATCACTATTTCACAGTCTACAAAATCCAATCTCAAGGAAACTAACAAGTTTTCCCACAGTCCTGTGGATCACAAATGGTGGAACTGAGACTTAAACTCAGATTTATCTAACTTAAGAGGATTACATTCTTATTTTGCCTCTAATTTTAGAGTTGTCAGGATAGACTTGACAAGGTTTACCAACTCAGTGGTTTTGAGTTAGAAAAGAAGGAAAATATTTTTATTCCTCATTCTTCCCCATTCTCCACACCCAGTTGGTTTGCAAATGCTCTTGATTTATCTTAGCAACATTTTCTCGTTAGTGTCTCCCTTTTTCCTTCAGCTTATCCTTCCTTCATTCATCCCTATTTTTTTCATAATTACTGCAAAAGCTTTCTAATTTGTCTTCCTTGCCTGAAGATCTCCTGGGTTTTAGGGCAGGACAATAACTTTTTATCTTAATATCATCATGCAGGCTAGCTAACCATGCATTTAGCAGGATGCTTGATAGAATTTTTAAGTTAAATTTTGCCACTGTATTTCCTAAAATGAAAAGATTTTTACAGAAACACTAAAAAGCTGTAGAAAATGTAATGGGTAACTACATGGAAATATTTATTCAGCTAATCTAATTAAAGTATAAAACAAAAATTTTCCTTTCAGAAATTAGCAGCAGGTGTTGCAATTAAAATATAGACAGCATACTATAAAATGTATTGGTAAAATGGACACAATCCCAGTCATTTAGCTGTGTTCTGCTTACCTTAATCCACCTGCTGTTGAAGCCAGATAGGTGTTTATTTGCATTTATGTGCTAACATTCACAGACAGACATTGTCTACAAAATTTTGTGTATTATATCCTAAATATATGGATATTTATTCTTGGCCGTTATACACATATTTGTGTTTTCTAAGCCAGGAGAGAATATTAGAGAAAGAAGAAATTTGTCTGAGATGGTGAATTAATATTAACTAATTCTTATGAGAATTGATGCTTTTGAACTGTAGTGTTGGAGAAGACTCTTGAGAGTCCCTTGGACTGCAAGGAGATCCAACCAGTCCATCCTAAAGGAGATCAGTCCTCGGTGTTCATTGGAAGGACTGATGCTGAAACTGAAACTCCAATATTTTGGCCACCTCATGCGAAGAGTTGACACATTGGAAAAGACCCTGATGCTGGGAGGGATCGGGGCAGGAGGAGAAGGGGACGACAGAGGATGAGATGGCTGGATGGCATCACTGACTCAATGAACCTGAGTTTGGGTGACTCCAGGAGTTGGTGATGGACAGGGAGGCATGGCGTGCTGCGATTCATGGGGTCGCAAAAAGTCGGACACAACTGAGCAACTGAACTGAACCAAACTGAATGCTTATGAGTGTTTTGATCTTTCCAAATTGTGGTGCTAGAGAAGACTCTTGAGAATCCCTTGGACTGCAAGGAGATCAAATTAGTCCATCCTAAAGGGAATCAACCTTGAATAATTATTGGAAGGACTGATGCTAATGCTGAAGCTTCAATACTTTGGCCACCTTATGTGAAGAGTGGACTCATTGGAAAAGACCCTGATGCTGGGAAATACTGAAGGCAAAAGGAGAAGGGGGCGACAGAGAATGAGATGGTTGGATATGACTCAATGGACGTGAGTTTGAGCAAACTCCAGGAGATAGTGAAGGACATAGGAGCCTGGCATGCTGTAGTCCATGGAGTTGCAAAGAGCTGGACAACAAATGAGTATTCACCATATTCTAGGAAACACAGTAAACACTTAAAAGCATTGTCCCATCTAATCCTCATAATAACTTTATGCAATAGTTATTCTAATCCCCATTTTATAGATGGGGAAATAGAGGCTTCAGTTCAGTTCCTCAGTCATGTCCAACTCTTTGTGACCCATGAATCCCAGCACGCCAGGCCTCCCTGTCCATCACCAACTCCCGGAGTTCACTCAGACTCACATCCATTGAGTCAGTGATGCCATCCAGCCATCTTATCCTCTTTCATCCCCTTCTCTTCCTGCCTCCAATCCCTCCCAGCATCAGAGCCTTCCAGTGAGTCAACTCTTCGCATGAGGTGGCCAAAGTACTGGAGTTTCAACCTTAGTATCATTTCTTCCAAAGAAATCCCAGGACTGATCTTCAGAACGGAATGGTTGGATCTCCTTGCAGTCCAAGGGACTCTCAAGAGCCTTCTCCAACACCACAGTTCAAAAGCATCAATTCTTCGGCACTCAGCCTTCTTCACAGTCCAACTCTCACATCCATACATGACCACTGGAAAAACCAGAGCCTTGACTAGATGGACATTTGTTGGCAAAGTAGTGTCTCTGCTTTTCAATATGCTGTCTAGGTTGGTCATTACTTTCCTTCCAAGAAGTAAGTGTCTTTTAATTTCATGGCTACAGTCACCATCTGCAGTGATTTTGGAGCCCCCAAAATAAAGTCTGATACTGTTTCCACTGTTTC
>NW_011494875.1:471615-472792 GCF_000754665.1 Bison bison bison | reverse complement strand
TTTTTAGTTCCTCTTCACTTTCTGCCATAAGGGTGGTGTCATCTGCATATCTGAGGTGACTGATATTTCTCCTGGCAATCTTGATTTCAGCTTGTGCTTCTTTCAGCCCAGCGTTTCTCATGACGTACTCTGCATATAAGTTAAATAAGTAGGGTGACAATATACAGCCTTGAAGTACTCCTTTTCCTATTTGGAACCAGTCTGTGGTTCCATGTCCATTTCTAACTGTTGATTCCTGACCTGCATATAGGTTTCACAAGAGGCAGGTCAGGTGGTCTGGTATTCCCATCTTTTTCAGAATTTTCCATAGTTTATTGAGATCCACACAGTCAAAGGCTTTGGCATAGTCAATAAAGCAGAAATAGATGTTTTTCTGGAACTCACTTGTTTTTTCCATGATCCAGCAGATGTTGGCAATTTGATCTCTGGTTCCTCTGCCTTTTCTAAAACCAGCTTGAACATCTGGAAGTTCATGGTTCATGTATTGCTGAAGCCTGGCTTGGAGAATTTTGAGCATTACTTTACTAGCGTGTGAGATGAGTGCAATTGTGCGGTAGTTTGAGCATTCTTTGGCATTGCCTTTCTTTGGGATTGGAATGAAAACTGACCTTTTCCAGTCCTGTGGCCACTGCTGAGTTTTCCAAATTTGCTGGCATATTGAGTGCAGCACTTTCACAGCATCATCTTTCAGGATTTGAAATAGCTCAAGTGGAATGCCATCACCTCCACTAGTTTTGTTCGTAGTGATGCTTTCTAAGGCCCACTTGACTTCACATTCCAGGATGCCTGGCTCTAGGTGAATGATCACGCCATCGTGATTATCTGGGTCATGAAGATCTTTTTTTTGTATAATTCTTCTGTGTATTCTTGCCACCTCTTCTTAATATCTTCTGCTTCTGTTAGGTCCATACCATTTCTGTCCTTTATCGAGCCCATCTTTGCATGAAGTGTTCCCTTGGTATCTCTAATTTTCTTGAAGAGATCTCTAGTCTTTCCCATTGTGTTGCTTTCCTCCATTTCTTTGCATTGATTGCTGAAAAAGGCTTTCTTATCTCTTCTTGCTATTCTTTGGAAATCTGCATTCAGATGCTTATATCTTTCCTTTTCTCCTTTGCTTTTTGCTTCTCCTCTTTTCACAGCTATTTGTAAGGCCTCCTCAGACAGCCATTTTGCTTTT
>NW_011494875.1:467969-471515 GCF_000754665.1 Bison bison bison | reverse complement strand
CTATTTCTCACTTCCACTGCATAATCATAAGGGATTTGATTTTGGTCATATCTGAATGGTCTAGTGGTTTTCCCTACTTTCTTCAATTTCAGTCTGAATTTGGCAATAAGGAGTTCATGATCTGAGCCACAGTCAGCTCCTGGTCTTGTTTTTGTTGACTGTATAGAGCTTCTCCATCTTCGGCTGCAAAGAATATAATCAATCTGATTTCAGTGTTGACCATCTGGTGATGTCCATGTGTAGAGGCTTCTCTTGTGTTGTTGGAAGAGGGTGTTTGCTATGACCAGTGCATTCTCTTGGCAAAACTCTATTAGCCTTTGCCCTGCTTCATTCCATATTTCAAGGCCAAATTTGCCTGTTACTCTTGGTATTTCTTGACTTCCTACTTTTGCATTCCAGTTCCCTATAATGAAAAGGATATCTTTTTTGGGTTTTAGTTCTAAAAGGTCTTGTAGGTCTTCATAGAACCGTTCAACTTCAGCTTCTTCAGTGTTACTTGTTGGGCATAGACTTGGATTACCGTGATATTGAATGGTTTGCCGTGGAAACGAACAGAGATCGTTCTGTCATTTTTGAGATTGCATCCAAGTACTGCATTTCAGACTCTTTTGTTGACCATGATGGCTACTCCATTTCTTCTGAGGTATTCCTGCCCGCAGTAGTAGATAGAATGGTCATCTGAGTTAAATTCACCCATTCTAGTCCATTTTAGTTCGCTGATTCCTAGAATGTTGACGTTCACTCTTGCCATCTCTTGTTTGACCACTTCCAATTTGCCTTGATTCATGGACCTGTCATTCCAGGTTCCTATGCAATATTGCTCTTTACAGCATTGGACCTTGCTTCTATCACCAGTCACATCCACAACTGGGTATTCTTTTTGCTTTGGCTCCATCCCTTCATTCTTTCTGGAGTTATTTCTCCACTGATCTCTAGTAGCATATTGGGCACCTACTGACCTGGGGAGTTCCTCTTTAAGTATCCTATCATTTTGCATTTTCATACTGTTCATGGGTTCTCAAGGCAAGAATACTGAAGTGGTTTGTCATTCCCTTCTCCAGTGGACCACAATAGAGGCTTAGCTACGTGAAATACCTTGTGCAAGATCCTTCAGCAACTGAAAGAATAAGATTCTCTCTTTCCAGTAGAGGATTGGTTGCAGGCCACAGGAGGTAGCAGAGGTCTTCTAGAATACGAGGTTGCATTTCAACTTTGGGGACTGGGTCTCAGTAGCAGGACTTAGTCTCTAGAGGGCTTACTAAAGACAGTTCTGCTTTCCTAAACCTTATCCAGATGTAAATGTTAAAGAAGTGCGAGCTAGAAGCTAAACTCCATCTATGGAGCATGGAACAGTAGATAAAACCTATGGAGGATGTAAAGAATCACTGCCATAAGTCTATAAAGACAGAACATACTGTATTAAAGGTAATCAGTTTTTTGTGAATAAAGTTATTGAAACACAGAGTAAAGAACTTGCTCTGATCCACGTAGAATGGATTTAAGCATGGCAGTTTTTGAAGATTAGATTATTTCTAAAATCCCACCTCAGTATGTTAATCCTATTATTTCATGATTTTTTTTTTTTGCAAAGCAATTAGTCACAGTGATGTTTAGATTCCTAAACGGGTAACTTAAAGCACTCAGATAAGATATATTCTCTCCTTAATAATTTTTAGCAGAAAAACAGAAAAACCCCACATTTCTTTTCTGTAAACTACTTAATGATAAAAGATAAAATTATCACTGAAAAGTGAAGAAAGAGGCATGTTTTTTAAATTTTGAAAGCTGTTTTGAAATTTAAAGTAATGTGTAAATACTATGCAGATGACAATTGCATATCTAAGGAAATGGAGCAGGACATACTTGTGTTCAAGCAATTTTAGGGACTTGAAAATATTCTATGAACATTATTCTGTACTTCAGAATAATGAGCTTCTGGAATAGTAACATTGCTGTCATGGATTCACACCTTTGGTGGATAATCATAAGGCTTCATTTTTCTGAAAGTCATAATTCATATCAGCCTGCTGCACTGAGTGAGATAACATTATTTTCTTGTTCATAGAAATAAAATTCTACAGGTAATTTACTGATGTGCTAATTATCATTTCCAATGATGAGCTAAGGAACACTGTGGTTTCTCAAATTATTCCTACCCTGAAAAATGTATTTATATTAGCAAAAACCTTGAGGCATAAAATGGTATTAGTTTTGTGGATTATTGCCAAACACGGTAGGCAACATGCTCACAATTTTTTTAGTAAATGATCAGCTATGTTTGAGCAAGCAATGCCATTACAGCTGATTTGTTTGTGTGTGAGTAACCATTTCTTCATAATATCAGTGGCGAAAACATTTCAGCAACTGTGGAGGCTTAGCAGATGGGAAGATCTGTGTATTTCTTTTTACAGAACAGAAGCATTGATCTGCTGATCACCTGCAAAGGAAATTGTACTTCTGGAGATGCAAAATTTCAAAACTCTTTATGTTAGTTGTCTGCTACCTTTAGTCATCTCACCTGTGTTGCTTGGTGCTATCTGGGCATGGTCCAACATTTTACTTTCAGTAATTTCTAGAGTTTTTCTTTTTACTTTCTTATCTCCTAATCTACACATAGGAGAATTCAATTTATTCTTCAAAGTCTTTCACCCCTGCATCGAGAAATTGTTTATTGAGAATATAGTTACCTGAATGTGGATTTACAGATTCCTAGCAGTAATTTTTTTCCTTAAATACAGTACATTCATTCTCACCGCTGTGTATTAAAAGTTTATTTTTCTTTCACTAGCAATTTTGTGCCTAATCTTTTCTGTCAAATTGTACTAATTCTTCAAGACCCAGTTTAAGTTCTACTTGGTGCATGAAGCTTGTTCCAATATATTCGTGTCTGATCATGTCTGTCTCCTTGGAACCTCTTTAGAATTTTAAAGCTGGAGGGAAACTTAGAGACCACCATCACTTCTAATATGCCACACAAGGCATCTATTATATGTCTATATTAAATCTTTGTGAAAACAGTGCTCCTTTGGGTAAATGAAACTAATGCACATGCTTTGGTGAAGTACATGAGCTGAATTTTAGCTTCCAGCAGTTTGGACAACTGTCATTGTACAGGGTACAACTGGCAATATGTATTTTATTCTGATCATATCCTGTCTCAACATTATTTGACTTTCCTTTGCCAATCGATATGATTCTAAGATAGAAGTATGATTATATGTATAGGTATAATCTTATATGAAATATAAGATTAATATTTTTGGGGAGTATAACAAATAAAAATAAAAAATTCAGGGGTATGATTATGTTTTTCTTTGAATACTTATAGAATCCATCAGTTCAGTTCAGTTCACTCACTCAGTCGTGTCTGACTCTTTGTGACCTCATGGACTGCAGCATGCCAGGCTTCCCTGTCCATCACCAACTCCCGGAGTTTACCCAAACTCTTGTCCATTGAGTTGGTGATGCCATCCAACCATCTCATCCTCTGTCATCCCCTTATCCTCCTGCCTTCAATCTTTCCCAGCATCAGGGTCTTTTCCAATG
>NW_011494875.1:466730-467869 GCF_000754665.1 Bison bison bison | reverse complement strand
TGAAGTGACGGGACCAGATGCCATGATCTTGGTTTTCTGAATGTTGAGCTTTAAGCCAACTTTTTCACTCTCCTCTTTCACTTTCATCAAAAGGCTCTTTAGTTCTTCTTCACTTTCTGCCATAAAGATGGTGTCATCTGCATACCTGAGGTTAATACTATTTCTTCTATCTTGATTTCAGCTTGTGCTTCATCCAGCCCAGCGTTTCTCATGATGTACTCTGCATATAAGTTAAATAAGCAGGGTGACAATATACAGCCTTGACGTACTCCTTTTCCTATTTGGAACCAGTCTGCTGTTCCTTGTCCAGTTCTAGCTGTTGGTTCTTGACCTGCATACAGATAGTAGGTTGTCAATGAATAAGTAATATTTGTATTAAAACTCATACAGGAAATGATGTCATATTATTATTTTGGGAGATTATATATATCTTTACTCATATCTTAACATATGTTTGTTGCCTATGACAAAGGTCAATATAGTTTATAGAATTTACTGTTATTTTCTTATTTTCTAAAAAAAATAATTTTTTAGTATAGTTGATTTACAATGTTGTGTTGGTTTCAGGTGTACAGCAAAGTGAGTTTGTTATGCATACGCATATATCCACACACTTCTGATTTATGTCCCATAGGAGGCCTTTACAAAGTATTGAGTAGAGTTCCCTGAGCTGTATAATAGGTCCTTATTAATTATGTATTATATATATATATAGTAGTGTGTATATGTTACTCCCAATCTTCCAATTTATCCCTCCCCCAATGAGATCGTATTCTAGTAGAGGAGTCAAATAAATGTTTGAGCACTAATATTCAACTAATTTACTTAATTTGAATTAATTGGAAGTGAAAGAGGCTTAAACTCAGGAAGCAAGTGAAATAGGTCATGTATTGACAAATATTTATAGTAAAAAAGACTTTAGAAATGTCATGAGAAAAATGAGGAATAATCAAGCCTACAATGAATACTGAATTTCAAAAATAAAGAAAAACCAAGTATGTCTTACTTGTAGGCTAGAAGAGAGTCATGCTTACTGAAATGAAAGGAAGTAAGCCTCAGTGACACAAGCTGGAATCAAGATTGCCGAGAGAAATATCAATAACCTCAGATATGCAGATGACACCACCCTTATGGCAGAA
>NW_011494875.1:466326-466630 GCF_000754665.1 Bison bison bison | reverse complement strand
GGGACTCTCAAGAGTCTTCTCCAACACCACAGTTCAAAAGCATCAACTCTTTGGCACTTAGCTTTCTTTGTAGTCCAACTGTCACACCCATACATGACTACTGGAAAAACCATGGCCTTTACTAGATGGACCTTTGTTGACAAAGCAATATCTCTGCTTTTTAATATGTCTAGATTGGTCATAACTTTCCTTCCAAGGAGTAAGTGTCTTTTAATTTCATGGCTACAGTCACCATCTGCAGTGATTTTAGAGCCCCCCCAAATAAAGTCTGACACTGTTTCCACTGTTTCCCCATCTATTTGCC
>NW_011494875.1:464063-466103 GCF_000754665.1 Bison bison bison | reverse complement strand
ATGGACTGCAAGGAGATCCAACCAGTCCATTGTGAAGGAGATCAGCCCTGGGATTTCTTTGGAAGGAATGATGCTAAAGCTGAAACTCCAGTACTTTGGCCACCTCATGTGAAGAGTTGACTCATTGGAAAAGACTGATACTGGGAGGGATTGGGGGCAGGAGGAGAAGGGGACGACAGAGGATGAGATGGTTGGATGGCATCACTGACTCGATGGACATGAGTCTGAGTGAACTCCGGGAGTATTAACCTCAGGTATGCAGATGACACCATCTTTATGGCAGAAAGTGACAGGGAGGCCTGGCATGCTGCGATTCATGGGGTCGCAAAGAGTCGAACATGACTGAGCGACTGATCTGATCTGATCTGAAGCCTCAGTGAAAGAAACTAGAGTCTGAAAATGTCACCTGCTGATTAGACTTGACTTAAAATGGGAAGTGAAAAAGTACTGCTCATAAAATTAGTACAAAAACTGAACATGTGTATACTAATATATGCCTTTTGGAGGGGCTTAGCTGACATTGGTAGTAGTCATAAACAATCTTAAGGCTACACCATTCTTCATTAATATATTTATTAGATAAGTAAATACCAGATCAATAAGAAATTACTGTTATGCTAATACTCTATGATTTATTATTTTTATAAATTTATGACATCTTGTTTAAACAATAATATGTCATTTGGCTAATTCTTAAACACTCACTGCTAAACAACCATACTTGGTGACCTCATCTACTTATAATAACTCAGGTTATCAAAGTAAATATAGAAAATCTCTCTTACAGCTGAACCTAGCCTATATGAAGCTTTTGAGAACAATATACCATATAGAATGAATTTGTTAGTACAAACAAGAGTGTCTCATAGACAAATATAGTTTCAGATTTCCAATTAGATTGTAAAGTGGTGTTATTATTAAAAATACACGATTAATTTAAAAAATACAAATAAGCAAAACAAAATGAAAACACACTTACAGATACAGAGAGCACATGAGTGAATGCCAGAGGGAAGAGAGTGGAGGACTGGAAAAAAATAGATGAAGTGGTTTAAGAGGTACAAGCCTCTACTTATATAATAAATGTCACCGGGATGAAATATACAGCATAATATATCTGGTCAATAATATTGTAATAACTTTCAGTTCAGTTCAGTTGCTTTGCGACCCCATGAATCGCAGCATGCCAGGCCTCCCTGTCCATCACCAACTCCCAGAGTTCACTCAAACTCACGTCCATCCAGTTGGTAATGCCATCCAGCCATCTCATCCTCTGTCGTCCCCTTCTCCTCCTGCCCCCAATCCCTCCAAGCATCAGAGTCTTTTCCAATGAGTCAACTCTTCGCATGAGGTGGCCAAAGTACTGGAGTTTCAGCTTTAGCATCATTCCTTCCAAAGAACACCCAGGACTGATCTCCTTTAGAATGGACTGGTTAGATCTCCTTGCAGGCCAAGGGACTCTCAAGAGTCTTGTCCAACACACAGTTCAAAAGCATCAATTCTTCGGCGCTCAGCTTTCTTCACAGTCCAACTCTCACATCCATACACGACCACTGGAAAAACCAGAGCCTTGACTAGATGGACTTTTGTTGGCAAAGTAATGTATCTGCTTTTGAAAATGCTATCTAGGTTGGTCATAACTTTCCTTCCAAGGAGTAAGTGTCTTTTAATTTCATGGCTGCAGTCACCATCTGCAGTGATATTGGAGCCCCCAAAAATAAAGTCTGATACTGTTTCCACTGTTTCCCCATCTATTTGCCATGAAGTGATGGGACCAGATGCCATGATCATTGTTTTCTTAATGTTGAGCTTCAAGCCAACTTTTTCACTCTCCACTTTCACTTTCATCTAGAGGCTTTTTAGTTCCTCTTCACTTTCTGCCATAAGGGTGGTGTCATCTGCATATCTGAGGTTATTGATATTTCTCCCGGCAATCTTGATTCCAGCTTGTGCTTCTTCCAGTCCAGTGTTTCTCATGATGTACTCTGCATATAAGTTAAATAAGCAGGGTGACAATATACAGCCTTGACGAACTCCTGT
>NW_011494875.1:458483-463881 GCF_000754665.1 Bison bison bison | reverse complement strand
ATCTGGAAGTTCACGGTTCACATATTGCTGAAGCCTGGCTTGAAGAATTTTGAGCATTACTTTACTAGCGTGTGAGATGAGTGCAATTGTGTGGTAGTTTGAACATTCTTTGACATTGCCTTTCTTTGGGATTGGAATGAAAACTGACCTTTTCCAGTCCTGTGGCCACTGCTGAGTTTTCCAAATTTGCTGGCATATTGAGTGCAGCACTTTCACAGCATCATCTTTCAGGATTTGAAATAGCTCAAGTGGAATGCCATTACCTCCACTTGCTTTGTTCATAGTGATGCTTTCTAAGGCCTACTTGACTTCACATTCTAGGATGTCTGGCTCTAGGTGAGTGATCACACCATCATGATTATCTTGGTCATGAAGATCTTTTTTGTACAGTCTTCTGTGTATTCTTGCCACCTCTTCTTAATATCTTCTGCTTCTGTTAGGTCCATGCCATTTCTGTCCTTTATCGAGCCCATCTTTGCATGAAATGTTCCCTTGGTATCTCTAATTTTCTTGAAGAGATCTCTAGTCTTTCCCATTCTGTTGTTTTCCTCTATTTCTTTGCATTGATTGCTGAGGAAGGCTTTCTTATCTCTCCTTGCGAAAGGATGGAGCCAAAGTAAAAACAGCACCCAGTTGTTGGTGTGACTGGTGATAGAAGCAAGGTCTGATGCTGTAAAGAGCAATATTGCATAGGAACCTGGAATGTTAGGTCCATGAATCATGGCAAATTGGAAGTGGTCAAACAGGAGATGACAAGAGTGAACGTCGACATTCTTGGAATCAGCAAACTAAAATGGACTGGAATGGGTGAATTTGACTCAGATGACCATTATATTTAGTACTGCAGGCAGGAATCCCTTAGAAGAAATGGAGTAGCCATCACGGTCAACCAAAGAGTCTGAAATGCAGTACTTGAATGCAGTCTCAAAAATGACAGAATTATTTGTGTTCGTTTCCAAGGCAAACCATTCAATATCATAGTAATCCAAGTCTATGCCCCAACCGGTAATGCTGAAGAAGCTGAAGTTGAACAGTTCTATGAAGACCTACAAGACCTTTTAGAACTAACACCCAAAAAAGATGTCCTTTTCATTATAGGGGACTGGAATGAAAAGTAATAAATTTGGGGACAGCTGATTACTTGACTTATTATGGTGATAATTTCATAATTTATGCAAATTTCACATCATTATGTAGTATGTCTGAAAGAAACATAATACTGTCATTAACTATATTTCTATTAAAAAATATATAAGTGCAAATGTAAGAACAATCTATGAAAGTGAAAGTGAAGTTGCTCAGTCGTATCTGACTCTTTGAGACACCATGCACTGTAGTCCACAATGCTCCTCCGTCCATGGGATTCTCCAGGCAAGAATACTGGAGTGGGTTGCTATTTCCTTCTCCAGGGGAACCTTCCTGATCCAGGGATCGAACCCAGGTCTTCCAAATTGTAGAGGTTAAAGACGCTTTAACCTCTGAGCCAGAACAATCTATATGATGATGTAATTGTAGAATTAGTTCCTACTAGCTGATAACTTGAATTGAGGCATACATTTTATAAAATACCGTATAGCATCTGTAAAATGAAAATTACCAGTATTGTTGAAAGAACTTCCCCAAGTTCTAACATTGAACATTCCCCTAAATGAATGGAG
The DNA here is from genome assembly GCF_000754665.1 of Bison bison bison. Taxonomy (NCBI): domain Eukaryota; kingdom Metazoa; phylum Chordata; class Mammalia; order Artiodactyla; family Bovidae; genus Bison; species Bison bison. The sequence goes on along the minus strand of NW_011494875.1, from coordinate 462,223 downwards.
TGATGTATTGTGTTCATGAATTAGAACACTTACCATAGTAGACATTTATTCTCTCAAAAACTTTTTAAAGGTTTAATACAATTCTTATCAAAATTCCCACAAAGCTTTTCATTCACATAGACTAACATATTCTGAAATTTATACCAAAATGCTCAGGTCATTAAATAGTTGAAACAATCTTGACAAAGAAGAAGGCTCAAGGAATCATTCTACCCTATATTAAGTCTTACCAGGAGAAGGCAATGGCAACCCACTCCAGTGTTCTTGCCTGGAAAATCCCATGGATGGAGGAGCCTGGTGGGCTGCCATCTATGGGGTCACACAGAGTCAGACACGACTGAAGTGACTAGCAGCAGCAGCAGCAAGTCTTACCAAGTGTCTATATTGTGATATTGGTGAAGAGATAAACACATAAATGATTCAAAACGGAGAACACATGAAAAAGGCCCACACTGATTTACCTGATTTTTGACAAATGTGCAAAAGCAATTCAGTGGAGGGGGGACAGCTGGTTGAAGACATATGGAGCAGTCAGACATCCACTGGCAAAAAACAAATCTTGACTTACATTCACACCTTATTTAAAAAAACAAAAAACAAACCTCAAAATGCATCCATGACTTAAATATAAAATATAAAACTAAAATGTTTAGGAAAAACACATTGATCAAAATATCCAGAATCCAGGGCTGAGCAGTGTTCTTAGACTTGACAAGAAAATTATAATTTATAAAATAAAAGTGGATAAATAAAACCTCATCAAAGTGAAATAAAACATCAGAAAAGGTGTTTTGGAATGTTGATAGTTTCTTCCTTTTGTAAGTTGTACCATCTAGATCTACCTATGTGTGAAGTTATTAGAACTTATTTTTCTCAATTAAAAGTTCATCTTAATTTTGTTTTTAAAATTTCAAAATAGCACAGCATGCAAAATAGAAAATAATTTGCTACAGCTGTTTATTGGAGAAAATTTTCATAAGCTCTATTATCTGTAGACAGATGAGATTGCTAATTTTCATCATTAACAAATGCTTTGGGTAATGGTTTCTATAGTGGTGTGTATAGTCCTTGTATGAAATGTGCTCAAATGTGTATTTGATTATTTTAGTTGATCTTGAGAGTCTGATAGATTCTGTGTAACTCTCTTTGGAAAGTCTGCAACCAGACATATGAAATCTACTTCAAATAGGGTTGTAGTTTTAGAGGATGGGGGCAACCGACTCCAGTGTTCTTGCCTGGAGAATCCCAGGGACGGGGGAGCCTGGTGGGCTGCCGTCTATGGGGTCACACAGAGTTGGACACGACTGAAGTGACTTAGCAGCAGTAGCAGTAGCATGCAATCTGTAGCTTTCTAATTAATCTCACTCAGGCTTTCAAGTCATTTAACATCTGACTGAAAGGATGAGAAAATGCATGAGAAACATTTTTTATGAATTTGTAATACTATGTCTTGTTAGGGGGATCCCCAATGGCTCAGTGGTAAAAAATTTACCGGCAATGCAGGAGCTTGAGGAGATGTGAGTTCAATCCCTGGGTTGGGAAGATCCCCTGGAAGAGGAAACAGCAACCCACAGCACTGTTCTTACCTGGAAAATTCCAAGGACAGAGCAGCCTGGCAGGCTACAGTCCATGGATCACAAAGAGCTGGACATGACTGAGGATACACACAGATAGATATAAATAGCCACAAAGTGTAATATACTGGCACTCCATGGTGCTTTTGCTTAGTCCTGATTTGGTGCTGGTATTCTGGTCTAATTTTTTTTTTTAATTTTATATTGGAGTACAGTTGATTAACAATGTTGTGTTAGTTTCAATTGCACAGCAAGTGATTCGGCTATATATATATATATATATATATACACAGAAGTGTCTATTCTTTTTCAAATTGTTTTCCCATTTAGGTTATTACAGAATATTGAGCAAAGTTCCCTGTACTATACAGTAATTCCTCATTGGTTATCTATTTTAAATATAGCAGTGTGCACATATCAATCCCAAACTCCCAATCTATCCCTCCCTCCTATCCCTTCCTCCTCAGTGACTATAAGTTTGTTCTCTGAGTCTATGAGTCTATTTTGTAAATAAGTTCATTTGTATTATTTAGATTCTTTGTATAAGCGATACCACAGGTATTTGTCTTTCTCTGTCTGACTTACTTCACTTAGGATGATAATCTCCTGATCCATCCATGTTGCAAATGCCATTATTTTATTCTTTTTAATGACTGAGTAATGTTCTATTGTATATATGTACCCATCTTCATTATCTATCTGGTGAGGGACATTCAGATTTCTTCCATGTCTTGGCTATGGTAAACCATAGTGTGATGAACACTGAGGTGGATGTAGCCTTTCGAACCATGTTTTTTCTGGATATATGCCCAAGAGTGGAATTGCTGGCTCAAAAAAAAAAAAAAAAAAAAAAAGGTAACTTTATTTTTAGCTTTCTAAGGAAACTCCGTACTGTTCTCCATAGGGGCTGCACCAAGTTACACTCCCACCAATAGTGTAGGAGGGTTTCCTTTTTTCCACACCCTCTCCAGCCTATTGTTTATAGACTTTTTAATGGCCATGCTGACCAGTGTGAGGTGATGCTTCACTGTGGTTTTGATTTGCATTTCTCTAATAATTAGTGATGTTGAGCATCTTTTCATGTACCTCTCGGCCCTCTGTGTGTCTTCTTTGAAGAAATGTCTGTTAAGGTCCTCTGCCCAATTTTTGATTGGTTTGATTGTTTGATATTGAGTCACATAAGCTGATTTATAGTCCTATGAAATAATTAATCTAGAAGAGTGTGCAAAACATGGCAGCATAATAGTCTTAAAGCAATATAAAAATAGAGTATAAAATTTATTCTTATGTTGTTTTCTTTTCAAAAGGGAATGTCCTTAAAAGCTTCCACACTGATAATAAAAGTCTTTATAAAATTGATGCTGTTTCTCACACTCCATTAAACTACCCCTTTTATCTTTGAAATAGATGGGAAAGCAAAATATTTATACTACATTGACTTCACTTTTTAAATTGCTTTTTGAGAGGGAAAGCAAAAACAAAACAAATATGCTTGAGACTCAAGAAGTGCCCAAATATATCTAATTTATTTTGCAAGGATCATTAAATCTTTGCATCCGTTGTACTATAACTGGTTAACATTAGGGTGACAATGTAGAACATTGTAGAACATTTTTAATAATTAAAAATATAATTTTGCCCAGATTAAGAAAGAAAAATGTATTTTGCATCATGGATGAAATTCACAGAGAACTGACAGCAAAATTTCCTTTCCCTTACTTGTACAATTTAAGGGCTGATTTTAAGCTTGGAAGTTATGAATATCCCCTCAGTGATAACTAACTCCTTCAAACATCTTAGCATGCACAACTTCAAGGAACTGTGGAGCACTTCTAATTTTCAAGTCTTTTAAACATGAATATTGATGAAATAATAAATTATAGAAGGCCAATAGAAAGCAACTTACTAAACTCTAAAGAGTCATATGTGGAGAACTTGCTGAAATCCTCTATAAGTAATATTTCATTTCTAGGTAAACAATAACAGATTTCTTCTTCATTTTGTTGATAGCTTTCAATGTGGCCCAATGTGGCCCAAAGGTACTTAAGTGTATGATAATTAATGAAAACACATGTGATAGAATCATATATCAACAAGTTATTTTATTTTTCCATTTTTACTCATGTGTGAATTTTTTTTTTTTTTTTTTTTTTAATTTTTTTTTTA
>NW_011494875.1:436399-458383 GCF_000754665.1 Bison bison bison | reverse complement strand
TATAATGTGGAATCTCGGTCCTTGACGAAGTGTCAACTTGGCGTAAGCAGCCACAGATACGAGCTAATGCGCCTGCAGTCATCAGGTATCTGGCTTCTCATGTGTGAATTTTAATATAAATATAAGGCACAAAGAACCAAGACAAGTCAAACTGTTTCAGTAAATAAATTTCAGAAATTCCACATTAGAACAAGTACAAATAAATTTGTTAAATTGTTCTGTACAATGCCAGTTTTTAAACATTTTAAAACCAATAAATTTCTTATCAGTGGCAACTAAATGTTTTTTGTCAACTTTTTATGATATAGTACATTTCATCTGTTGACTGTACTTTCCTAGTACAAATACATATTTGTAATGTTGGTTCTCTGTGCGATTCCTATAACCATTCTATTGAAATGAATGCATTCTTTATGAAAACTTTCCTGGCTCACTGAAGTCAGAAGATGTGAGTTTTGTGCCCTGCCTTCTCAAGTCATAAGATTAAGTGGGTCTCAGCTTTGTCATTTGCAAAACAAGATTGGTCTAGTTGACATCCATGCCTCTATTGAACAAATTACTGTGAGTCCCCCTGCTCCATTGTGCAAAGTACTGAGGATAAGAAGATAAAATTAAGAAAGAAAAACCCATTATACTCTACGAATCTTTCTCAGCCTCTAAAATAGTACAATATCATAATATTGTTAATGAATCTCCATTAAACTGCACCACGATTTCTTTATTAGCCTGTGAAATTAATTAGAAGCATTGCAAAGGATTCATTATTTTTTTTTCTACTGTAATGAAAGTGTTTAATGAAAGGACTACTGTTTGTGGAAAGCAGAGATGGAGAGAAATGATTTGCTGCTAAACCCTCCCCCCACCTCCCATTAACTCTTTATTTTCTCAATAGATATACCTCTGGACTCAGATTTGATTCAAAATCTCTTGATCTATGTGTAACCATGGGAAGGTCTTTAATTTTGCCATGCCTCAGTTTCCTTATCTATCAATAGGGGATTGTAATAGTGCCTGAACAGAGTCTAGGGCAGGTGAAATGACACTATGTTTGGAAAAGCAGTTGGCTCGAAAATGCATGGTAAATCCTTGGAAAATATTATAGTCTGTTGGTACTGTAATAGTCAAGGGTCTTTCTTTCCTTCTCTATTTAGTTCTGTCCTAGTTCTGTTTCTTCAGCTTGGTTTCCCCAGCTCTGGTTTTCTCTGTTTCAATCCACTCCCATGCTGATAACTAGAGTTTAGATATGATTAGATCACATCATTGTTTGAAACACTCAGTGCTTTTTACAACATGCTGGTGGTTTAGTCACTAAGTTGTGTCTGACTCTTGCGGTCCCATGGATTGTAGCCTGTCAGGCTCCTCTGTCCATGGGATTCTCCAGGCAAGAATACCTGAGAGGGTTGCCATTTCCTTTTCCTCAAGCCTGTTTCCCTAAACTTATTTTCTGAAAGTTCCCTTCCAGGTCTTACACTTCAGTTGCCTTTCACTTTTTTTTTTTTAATGGAAGTATAGTTGATTTACAATGTTTCAGGTGTATAGCCCAAGTGATTCAGTTTATATATATATATATATATGTATATATTCTTTTCAGATTCATTTCCATTGTAGGTTATTATAAGACATTGGTTATTACTGTGCTATACAGTAGGTCCTTGTTGTTTATTTTACATACAGTAGTGTGTATCTGTTAATCCCAGATTCCTAATGTTACTTATTACTGGGTTGTTTTGTGAACATTACACTTCCAGCATTGCCTCAGTTTTTGTCTGTTTAGGTTCTCCTTTTCATCTTAGCCTGCATCTTGCCCCTTTCCTTCTCCAATAGAATCATCAACTCTAATGCAGTAAAATACTTATATCTTATTATAGTACATTGTACACTGTGAAAGTTGTTGCAATTAATGTGTCTGGCTATCCTAGTCAATTTTATGTTTTTTGAGGACAGGTCAAGAAATACCAAGTGCATTGCTAATACTCAAGGCTTAGTGACTTGGAGAAATTTTGAAAAACAATTTAATGAGAAAATGAAACATGATTTACATCTCAAAAGCTCTAGAAAGGAATTCGGCATTTCACTTGAGAAAGGTGTACAGTATTGAATAAGGTGTATAGACTGTGTTGCCATGATAACTGGATTCTACAAAACATTTTACCCTTTCCTTCTGTTCTGGAGGAAAGGAAGTTAGATCTTTGCTTTTCAAGGGGTTTAACATTAATTTTAAGTATGTATTCACTTAGATGGGCTTCCTTGGTGGCTCAGTGGTAAAATCTGCCTGCCAATGAGGAGATACAGGTTTGATTCCTGGGTCAGGAAGATCCTCTGGAGAAGGGAATGGAAAGCCACTCCAGTATTCTTGCCTGGGAAATCTCATGGCTAGAGGAATCTGAGGGCTACAGTCCATGGGGTCGCTAAGAGTCAGATGCAACAGCGACTAAGCATGATTCACTTAGATGTAATATCAATAATACATATCTTTTGATTATAGCTCCAAATTGTGTATAAATGCTTTGTCTCATCTGTATTTTCCCAACCCTCAGGAAAGTTATAAAACGGAAAACAAGCAAACTGTTTTTCAATTAGAGTAACCTTTGCAATTGTTTCGTATGTTCCTTAAAAAGTCCAGCTGTCACTGTTTGTGTTTAACATTGTTATAGATATTTTCTTCAAATTATAAGTAAACAACCCATCTGGATATTGACTGGATAGTACATATTTTCCAAATGCTGGAAGTGATACTCATGAAGAAGTAAAGCAAACCTCAGTTGGTTAAAAAGACCGTGGCTTCCCCAAGAACCATAAGCCTGGAGAACCTAAGGTACATCCAAGAACTGACTGCACTTGGTTCCAATACTCCAATCAAGTGATCAGTGAGACCTGCAAGCAGAAACCATGCATCACACATTCCTGAGATTCGCAGGAACACTTCTGCTTTTTTGAGCAGTTTGCCAAATTTCAGCGTTGCCATGACAACCTCTGTATTCATCCTCAGGTGCTCACTGGCATCACATCTTGCCAGTTGATAGGAAGGACCACATGATCCTTCTGGGTAACTACTTAAATTATCACCTTTTAAAATAGTGACAATTACAAAATTTTCACTTCACTGTGTATTAAGGTATCAGGCAGCTCTGGGCAGAAGCAAAGTGATAATTTTTGTAATTATCCATCTACAAAGTAACCTGCAATGCTTTCCAAGTAGAAAGCTATTAAATTCTTAGTGGTGGGTAATAAAAAATAAAAACTGTTCTCCTTTAATTTCCAGAACTTTAAATTAGATGTGGCTCACAATTCAAGTGAATATAGAAGGGCAGGGTGGGATGCCTTCTGTCACTGGCCCTTAGGAAAGAAGAATAGAAAGCTTCCCCAAACTAGAGCCAAGGGATTCTGGTTAAGAGACCTGGAAAGGATGGGAAAACACTACAGGACATTTTCTTTTTCCCTTTTAAATGGTAATTACTCTCATGCTTTAATTATCTTCCCCTCACCTCTGCATAGAAAAATTAAGAGATACTAATTTGCAGAGATAAGATGACGCTTTGTTACTTTATTATGATACCAAAAATCCCAAAGACCAGAGGGAAAATATCTAATGTGTTATATTAAAGGAAAAAACCTAGATATTGAAGATTATCAAATTATACTAAAGTAATCCTTGTGAGTATATTTTAAATTATAGATTAGTTTATCCTAAAATCTATATTTACTTCCTTTCACAATATAGATTTCATTAAATTAACTGTTCAAGTCTTCTATTTTCCCAGAAAAATGTTAGCTTTAAATTATATATGAATATGCACAATATAATACATTAATTATTGACTAAATTATCTCAAACTAGAGACAATAATGTACGACTCTCACAAGCAACTGATATGCTTGCACATTTTTAACCTCTTTTAACGATCCTTATGTTAAAAATAAGTAACAACATAAACAAGGTAGGTAATTTTTGCATAATTAAAGACAATGGTATTTTTAACATTTAGCAGCAGAATGAGAAAAAAGAAATCCAGAAGCAGGAGGCCCCTATAATCTGCTGATGTTCCAGGAGCCTAGAATATCGCCATTTCTGGGTAGAAATGGGTGCCCCAGACAGCAGGGAAATCAAGGTAGTTCTCCAGTAAAACATGCCAGCGTGGGCTATCTCTACGTGTGCGTCAATTCCTGTGGCTTTAGGAAATTTTCTTTGGCTCACAGATTCACTGTCCTTCTTACTTGGTGTTATTAAAATACTTAGCCATTTCATGCATAGCCTTGTTTCTAGCACGGATGCTCAATAGGAATCTAACCTTCTCCCCGCCCCTTCACCTCCCACGGTGGAGCTGCTGCACCAGGACAGTCCCTGACAGTATTCACTCATTTTCTCATTCCAGTTCATCCTATTAGCCTCTGTGGGAAAATCTGCCAGAGACACCTCTTCCTTTTCTCCACCGTGCCTCAGCATTTTCTCCAAGATAGGTTTCTCTCACTTTAACAGGAAAACGACAGCACTCTGCTCAAACCCACCGGGAACCCAACCACTGGACAAATACATTTCCTCTCAGAAAAAAGTATAGACTCTAGTGCTGCAGTTCTGCCAGTTAGAAGTTTGACCTTAAGGCACAAGGTGTCTTGAATTCCAATTTCTTATTTTGCAGATCAATAGTTAGAACACAAATCTATTTGAAGTAGAGGTTTCTGTATGAGAGAGACAATTCTATTCCAAAGGTATCAATAGAAAGTGCAAAACCAATGCAATATTGCAAAGTAATTAGCCTCCAATTAAAATAAATAAATTTAAATTAAAACAAACAAACAAAAAAAGAAAGTATAAAATCTGAGTATCAAGGAACCAGGGGTTTCCAAGCAGGAGGAATGGCCTAATGCAGTGATAATTTTAAGGAATGTTGGTTTGGCAATGGTAAACAGATCCAAAGGGAGAGGCCTGAGACAGTTCCACCAGGGAATCCAGTTAGGGATTTCTTTTGTATTGAGAAGTGAATAAATTAGATGCTAAAATATGATGATATCAATGAGCATAAAGGCTGAGCTGCCAACAGTAAAGTGTAAAAATGTTAAGTTGAAGAACTGGCTATAAGGCATGCCTTGGCTAATGAGTTTTTTTGTTCTATTTCTTCCTCTTCATCTGTCTCTTCTTCCTTCCAGGCTGCAACCATGTCTGAGCCTACACATGCAGTTGTGTTCACAATGAAAGATACATTAGAAATGCATATACAGTTATATGTATGGGTCAAATATATAATTGCTTTTATTAATGAAAAAAGTAAAAATAAAGAAGATCCAACGTCATGAAAGCTAAACTGGAAATAATTTCAAATTTCATAGAGTGTTTGGGTAGGATACAAACTGGAAAAGAATCAATGAATAGCCATTTGCTATTCATGTTCTAGCATGGAGACATAATTTACTTGAATGATTCACATTCACTTAATAAGTTTGTCCAACTCAAGGAAAAGTGATTAATTCTGTGTGACAATCATTTTCTAAATTACAGGAGAATAAAAAGTAAGGGCCATACTGTAAAATTGTGCTAATTGCTTCCTCTTCCAATATCATTTCCATTGGTAATGAAATAATATTTTTAACAGTAAGTTTTCATTTTATTAAAAATAAGTCAGAACATTTTTTTTTAAAGTACAGACACTTTGGGTGAGAAATGAAAATTTATGGATTGATAATACAAACTAATCTTGGGTTTTTGAATACATAAAGGAAATAGAGAAACAGCAACAACAACAAAAAATCCATAAAAAAGTACTTTCATCTTACCTTTGAAGAATGGCTTCTGCCCTTGCCTGAGAGTTAATCACTTTTCCTGATAAAAATATGATAAAAGAGAAAAAGAAGTAAGATACTGTTTGTGCAGTCAAACAAGTAGTCAGAAATCAGCACAATGAAATGGAGTGGGTGCAATTCAGGACAAGATAGTTAAGGAGTGAGGGGAAAGACCCAACAAAAGAAGATGAGAAAAATTTGCTTGGTCAAGTGATAGGAAAACATTAGCCTACCAATTTACCACTGTACTACAATTTAAGCATATTTATAATACAGCTATTTATTTTCCTAAGTTTCTTTTTCAGGGATGCATTGCTTTTCTTTTTTTTTTCTAATTCTTGGAATTTCCCCAACCTCTGTCTTTGAATTTTGAAGCTCCCCAAAGTTTGCACTTCTAGTAGGGATTCACTTTTTTGGTTTTTCTTCATTTTCTAACTCTGTCAAAATTTACCCATTCAGTATTTCACTCTATCTCCTAAACATTCCCTGTGTCCCATGGTGCCAATAAGCTTTGTGTCTACCTGAAATTATCCCTTAGGATAAGGTTCTAAGACACACATTTAGTACCTTCCCAAGAAGTCATTTCAGGCTTGACAATTGACTCTTCTCTAAGGCTGGACGTTTAGGATGGCCTGAACAAGTAAATTACAGTGGGATTAGAAAAGTGTTGAAACTTGGCTAGGAAATCTTATGGCAGTTGTGTAAAATGAAGAAACTTGATAACATGAAACAAAATTCACAAATTTACTTAACGTTAACCTTCCATGTGGTGCTTCCCTGGTGGCTCAGTGGCAAAGAATCTGGCTGCAATGCAGGAGACGTGGGTTTGATCCCTGGGTTGGGAAGATCCCATAAAGAAAATTATAATATCTTTAGAAATGCTTAAAATAAATATATTAAAATTATTTCTAATTCCAAGTCCTATAGTAGGGAGGATAACTGGAGTTGTATTCAAAGATTTGGGCTTTTGAGTCAGAGTTGGTATACCAGTTCTGCCACTTACAAACTTTGTGAACTTGAACAAGTTATCAAATTCTGATACAGAGCAATGTTGATTAAGAAAGGTGGTTATATTCAGAGACCCAAGAAGTCATCTTTCACTGAGTATGTATTTATTTGTAATATGCTTTAAACAGCTATATTCCTTCCACCAACCAGTCAGAGAACAATAATGAAACAAAGCAGGAAAATTGGAGAGTGAACTGCCTGAGTCAGACTTTTAAAATGTCCTTTTTTTGTTCAGAGTGAAAATGAGATTCTCCCAATTTTGAGGATCGAGGAAGATTAAGATTGCCTTCAGGAATTTTTATGCCCTGCTTTCACCTTCCACATCTAAGCAGCCATACTTTTAGGAAGGCATAGTGTAGCAAGAAGATGAACTCCCCAGGTCTGTAGGTGTCCAATATGCCACTGGAGGAGAGTGGAGAAATAATTCCAGAAAGAATGAAGAGATGGAACCAAAGCAAAAACAACACCCAGTTGTAGATATGACTGGTGATGGAAGTAAAATTTGATGCTGTAAAGAACAATATTGCATAGGAACCTGGAATGTTAGGTCCAAGAATCAAGGTAAATTGGAAGTGGTCAAACAGGAGACGGCAAGAGTGGACATCTGTATTTTAGGAATCAGTGAACTGAAATGGATTGGAATGGGTGAATTTAACTCAGATAACTATTATATCTACTACTGTGGGCAAGAATCCCTTAGAAGAAGTGGAGTAGCCCTCATAGTCAACAAAAGAGTCCAAAATGCAGTCCTTGGGTGCAATCTCAAAAATGATAAAATGATCTCTGTTTGTTTCCAAGCCAAACCATTCAATATCACAGTAATCCAAGTCTATGCCCCAACCACTAATGCTGAAGAAGATGAAGTTGAATGGTTCTATGAAGACCTACAAAAACTTCTAAAACTAATACCCCAAGAAGATGTCCTTTTCATTATAGGGGACTGGAATGCTAAAGTAGGAAGTCAAGAAACACCTGGAGCAACAGGCAAATTTGGCCTTGGAGTACAGAATGAAGCAAGGCAAAGGCTAATAGAGTTGTGCCAAGAGAATGCACTGGTCATAGCATACACCCTCTTCCAACAACACAAGAGAAGATACACAGACATCACCAGATGGTCAAATGAAATTGAATTGATTATATTCTTTGCAGCCAAAGATGGAGAAGCTCTATACAGCTAGCAAAAACAAAGCCAGGAGCTGACTGTGGCTCAGATCATGAACTCCTTATTGCCAAATTCAGACTTAAATTGAAGAAAGTAGGGAAAACCACTAGACCATTCAGGTATGACCTAAATCAAATCCCTTAAAATTATACAGGGGAAGTGAGAAATAAATTCAAGGGATTAGATCTGATAGAGTGCCTGAAAAACTATGGATGGAGGTTCATGACATTGTACAGGAGGCAGTGATCAAGCTCATCCCCAAGAAAAAGAAATGCCAAAAGGCAAAATGGTTGTCTGAGAAGGCCTTACAAATAGCTGAGAAAAAAAAGAAGCTAAAGGCAAAGGAGAAAAGGAAAGATATACCCATTTGAATGCAGAGTTCCAAAGAATAGCAAGGAGGGATAAGAAAGCCTTCCTCAGTGATCAGTGCAAAGAAATAGAGGAAAACAACAGAATGGGAAAAACTAGAGATCTTATAAAAAAAAAAAATTAGAAATACCAAGGGAACATTTCATGCAAAGATGGGCACAATAGACAGTAATTGTATGGATCTAACAAAAGCAGAAGATATTAAGAAGAGGTGGCGAGAATACACAGAAGAATTATACAAAATAGATCTTCATGACTGAAATAATCATGATGGTGTGATCACTCACCTAGAGCTAGACATCCTTGAATATGAACTCAAGTGGGCCTTAGGAAGAATCACTATGAAGAAACCTAGTGGAGGTGATGGAATTCCAATCAAACTATTTCAAATCCTAAAAATGATGCTGTTAAAGTGCTGCACCCAATATGCCAACAAATTTGAAAACTCAGCAGTGGCCACAGGACTGGGAAAGGTCAGGTTTCACTTTAATCCCAAAGAAAGGCAATGCCAGTGAATGTTCAAACTACCACAAAATTGCACTCATCTCACAGGCTAGCAAGGTAATACTCAAAATTCTCCAAGCCAGGCTTCAACAGTATATGGACTGTAAACTTCCAGATGTTCAAGCTGGAATTAGAAAAGTCAGAGGAACCAGAGATCAAATTGCCAACATTTGTTGGATCATGGAAAAAGCAAGAGTGTTCCAGAAAAACATCTACTTCTGCTTTATTGACTGTGCTAAAGCATTTGACAGTGTGGATCACAGCAAACTGTGGGAAATTCTTCAAGAGATGGGAATACCAGACCACCTGTCCTGCACCCTGAGAAATCTGTATGCAGGTCAAGAAGAAACAGTTAGAACTGGACATGGAACAACAGATTGGTTCCTAACTGGGAAAGGAGTGTGTCAAGACTGTCTATTGTCACCCTGCTTATTTAACTTATATACAGAGTACATCATGCCAAATGCCAGGCTAGATGAAGCACAAGCTGGAATCAAGATTGCTGAATCAAGAAATATCAGTAATCTCAGATATGCAGGTGACACCACCCTTATGGCAGAAAGTGAAGAAGAACTAAAAAGCCTCTTGATGAAAGTGAAAGAGGAGAGTGAAAAAGTTGGCTTAAAACTCAACATTCAGAAAAATAAGATCATGGCTTCCAGTAGCACCACTTCATGACAAATAGATGGGGAAACAGTGGAAACAGTGAGAGGCTTTATTTTCTTGGGCTCCAAAATCACTGCAGATGATGACTGCAGCCATGAAATTAAAAGATGCTTGCTCTTTGGAAGAAAAGTTATGAGCAACCTAGACAGTATATTAAAAAGCAGAGACAATACTTTGCCAACAAAGGTCCATCTAGTCCAAGCTATAGTTTTTCCAGTGGTCATGTATGGATGTGAGAGTTGGATCTTAAAGAAAGCTCAGTGCTGAAGAATTGATGCTTTTGAACTGTAGTGTTGGAGAAGACTCTTGAGAATCCCTTGGACTGCAAGGAGATCCAACCAGTCCATCCTAAAGGAAGTCAGTCCTGAATAGATATTGGAAGGACTGATACTGAAGCTGAAACTCCATTACTTTGGCCACCTGATGCAAAGAACCAACTAAATTGAAAAGACCCTGATGCTGGGAAAGATAGAAGGCAGGAGGAAAAGGGGACTACAGAGGATGAGATGGTTGGAAGGCATCACCGATTCCTTGGACATAGGTTTGGGCAAGGTCTGGGAGTTGGTGATAGAAGGGAAGCCTGGAGTCCTGAAGTCCATGAGGTTGCAAATAGTGAGACACGACTGAAAGGCTGGAGTGAGAGTGTAGTAAGATCAAACCAGTCAATCCTAAAGGAAATGAACACTGAATATTCATTGGAAGGACTGATGCTGAAGATGAAGCTCCAACACTTTGGCCATCTGATGTGAAGAGCTGACTCATTGGAAAAGACCCTGATGCTTAGACGGATTGAGAGCAGGAAGAGAAGGGGATAACAAAGGATGAGATGGTTCAATGGCTCCCTGACTCAATGGACATGAGTCTGAGCAAACTCCAGGAGATAGTAAAGGACAGGGAAACCTGGCATGCTGCAGTCCATGGAGCCACTGAGTCGACATGACTGAGTAACTGAACAACAAAATATAGTAAGATGCATAGTGTTAGAGGGCCTCCTGGGTTAGTGGTTTTCATAGAAATAAAGACTTTAAAGGATAGAGAAATATTGGGAATTGTACAGCTTTGAAAGTATAGTCTTAACCTCAACATACCAATTATTGCAGACAATGCACCACATGCTGTGTGTCTCTTTTTAATCAGAGGTGTTAGAAACTTAGTGCATCTCAAATAAAGCTCTTAATAGAACTGATTTTGTTACTTTGCTAGGGTTCTCTGACTTCCTTTGGTGATCAGTAGTAACATTTGCCTGGAATGGTAGAACTGGTTGTGAAGACTTTGGCACAATGCCTTTCCCTGGATTTATTTGTTTCTGTGTTTCAGGGTTGTGTACATTGACTTTGCTGACTTCTCTTTACATAATATGTTAATCTCAAAGCTCAGTTCAGTTCAGTTCAGTCTCTCAGTCGTGTCCGACTCTTTGCGACCCCATGAACTGCACCACGCCAGGCCTCCCCATCCATCACCAACTCCCAGAGTCCACCCAAACCCATGTCCATTGAATCGGTGATGCCATCCAACCATCTCATCCTCTATTGTCCCCTTCTCCTCCTGCCCTCAATCTTTCCCAGCATCAGGGTCTTTTCCAGCATCAGGGTCTTTTCCAGTGAGTCAGCTCTTTGCATCAGGTGGCCAAAGTACTGGAGTTTCAGCTTCAACATTAGTCCTTCCAATGAACACCCAGGACTGACTTCCTTTAGGATGGACTGGTTGGATCTCCTTGCAGTCCAAGGAACTCTCAAGTCTTCTCCAATAAGCTCATTTCATATTCCTTCTAAATCACTTAATCTCCACTTTAATATCTACTGAATTTTGTTTTGTATTTAATTTCTTCTTTCTTTGATTCACAGTTGGGTGATTTTCTTTATAAAATATCAAGGTGAGCCTTGATTTATTTACATAAAAGCAGAAAGTAACTCCTAATTAATACATTCAAGTGGTGCATGCATAGATCTCTCACTGTAAACATGAAAAGCAAAGAAAATCTTTGGAAAAGGGTGTGAAGTGGACTAAGGTTTCCTATGGGGACTTACTGACTTGTGAATGTTCTCTGTTGCTGTGGTAAGAATATGTGTGGGACTTTGCTAGCTTATTTGCAAGAACTAAAATATTTGATTAGTGGAAATTCTTTGAGATTTGACAAAGCATTGATTAATATTGCTGGTTTCCAAGGAAGTCAGGACTCTGAAGTTCCTGGAATATTTTTCACCTCCACCTCCATCTTCTTTTTTTCTGTTGCTCTCTCTCATCTTCCATTTTCTCTTCTCCTTCCTCTACTCCTCCTTCTTCCTCTTCTTTTATCCTTCTGTTTCTCCTCTTCCTTCTTCTCAGTGACTCCTTCAAAGGGAAGTTGGATGAGAAAGCTAGTCATCATCTAACCTCTAAATCTTCCTCACATTATAGTTTTATTATAATGGAACAAAGTAAATAATCCCTATCGGCTAAATTTACTTTACTGAAATTAGTTTGAATGTATAAATAAGTACAATATCACTACTGAACTTAATTTAACATTCTAATTAGATGTCACTCTTTCCAAACCTAGAATAATTGCCTTGTGATTTCAAGGACTTTAAGCATGTTTGCCTAAGGAGACTATGACTAATGCTTCTTATTTTCTTGGAAAAAATTATTCATAGCTGTGATTCAGTAAAGAGATAAAGCTTCTGTAACCTATTTGTAAAAGACCTGAAGAGATGTGTCTGTGGCCTCTTTGCTCCACTGATCACCATGTTGATTGACAGATCTGAATGACCAATTGACATTGTCTTTCCTCACTGAGACTCATACTCCTCTCTTCAGGAGAGAAAAACGTTTCCCAGTAGAGGAGTCCAGGGTTTTGGTACCTCTAGAAAGGAAAGTCTCTGCAACTGTGTGTGTGTGTGTGTGTGTGTGCTCAGTAGCATCTGCCTCTTTGCAAACCCATGGACTGTAGCCCACCAGGCTCCTCTGTCCATGGAATTTTCCAGGCAAGAACACTGAAGTGAGTTGCCATTTCTTATTTTAGGGGATCTTCCCGACTCAGGGATCAAACCCATGTCTCTTGTGTCTCCTGCATTGGCAGGAGATTCTTTACCACTGCACCACCAGGGAAGCCTTTGGAACTGTAGTGCTCTGGCAAAACATAGTTTGCAATCTTTTTTTTTTTTTTTACATTTTTGCTAGAAATGTTAGTACCTTTTCTTCCAGGAGATCATTTTAAAGTAATGTGTGACAATTGTAGCTGACTAGTGATTTTTCTCATCTGAAGTTAAGAAGTTACAAATTCTAATTGAAATAATGACAGAATTCTATCAGAGATATCTAATTATATGTGTATATATTTGAAAAATTAAATATCATCCCAATAATTATAAGCCTTTTAATTATTTTCCCTAAGCTGTTTACTACTAAATAGCAATATTAATAAATATCAGAAAGATGGACAGAATGGTTCAGTATTATACATGTATAAATTATTAAATAACAATTTATTAAAGAAATTCAAAATTTGAGCCAGCAAATATAACTTTGTCTTTTGCTTTACTTTTTTCTGGCATCATCTGGATTTGCTTTACTTTTCATAATACTTCTGTCCTAAGCTTCTCACCTGAGTAACATATCTAGACAGCAAACTGTCACTAGATATCTCACTGGTTAGATTTTAGCATGTCCAAGCCATGTATGATCTCTGCCCATCACCTTCTGCAGCATACATCATGCACCACATTTCATTAACACTCACACCCCATACCTCTTGGCTAACTTCCATTTCTCCTTTCAGTGAGAGGCAATGCCACCCAGAGAAAGAAGTGAGGTAAATCATTTTTTCATTATACTTCATCCTCATTACTCCTCAACCAATTGACCATAAAGTCCTGTCACTCAACAACTGCAGTTCAAAAGCACAGGTCGATTAATAATAAAAATATATAGACCCAATGATGGGCCATAAAACAAATCTCAGTACATTTCAGAGGATTGAAATCAGGTAGAGTATCTTTTCTGACCACTATGAAATTAAATTAGAAATCAATTACATTTGATTGATGTTCAATGAATCAAATTACAGTAAGATATTTGGAGAAATCCCAAATATTCAGAAATTGAACAGCAAACTTCAGAATAATACATATATAAAAGAATAAGTTACACAGGAAATTATAAGTATTTGACCTGGATAGAGGAGTATTTGTAATTTTGAATGCTTATGGTAGTAAACTCCATGAAAGTAGATATTGTTTACTGGACATCCATGGGTTCAAAACATAATAATATAACAAGAACTTAATAATATTTACCCATGAAATCAACATCCTATGTGTCATTCTTTCTAACATTTTAAAACTTTCTATATTCTCTCTTACACAACTCTTCTTGTTTACCTCATTATAAAATATGTGGAAGTTAGAAACTAAGACACAACTATCTCTCAAATCTGGGACTGATCTTATATTTCCCAATCAAGAGAGTAATGATTTCTTTTCAACTGTATTTAATTTTCTTTCCTCTGTAGAAGTATATTAATCTGCTTACAAATAATTATTAACAAAAGTTTCTCTTTAGCTTCATTTTCATCTTATCTACAAACATTGTATGAGAAAGATATTTAATACAGTTTATGGAAGGGTAAAATGTTTACTAGTTTACCAAAGATAAAGATGTAAGTTTTAACGCTAGAGTTATTCTTGAAGAGTACATTGCATCAGCATATTCCATCTACTTCTATTGGAAAAGTATTTGAAGTCCTCATCCTACTATCTGTGGGTTAATGACAGCACTCCCTTTCCAAGTCATAATATACTGATATTTGATTTTGATTGATTATAATTGTGCTTGCCAATTCTGAATACCTTTCTCATTGGCTTTTTAAAAATTTCAGAGATAAAGATATGCATACAACTATTTTGATAAATACTGATACATATTTACTGATTTGGTTTGATTTCAAAGTGCTTATTCTATGCTCAGCACTCTCTACTCCCTACCCACAGTGAGGTGGATAATTTCTAGCTCATTCTCTCAACACCTTTGTTGTTGTTTTTCAGTGGCTCATTTGTGTCCGACTCTTTGTGACCCTACGGACTGCAGCATGCCAGGCCTCCCTGTCCATCACCAACTCCCGGAGCTTGCTTAAACTCATGTCCATCAAGTCAGTGATGCCATCCAACCATCCCATCCTCTGTCGTCCCCTTGTCCTGCCTTCCATCTTTCCCAGCATCAGGGTCTTTTCTAATGAGTCAGTTCTTCGCATCAGGTGGCCAAAGTAATGGAGCTTCGGCTTCAGCATCAGTCCTTCCAATGAATATTCAGGATTGATTTTCTTTAGGAAATCACCTAGAGTATCAGTTTGTCTTACATTTAATAAGTCTATTAAATAAAAGAATACCAATAGCTTAAAAAACACCTATTTAGCTTTAGTATGGTTTCTGATGAAAAGTTTGAGTAGCTCATCACCCTAGTTCTACTTAATTTCTACAGAAAATATATAGAGATGGTTTACAAAGGTGGTCTTGCTATGTGCTTGCTCAGTTGCTTCAGTTGTGTTCAACTCTTTAGGACCCCATGGACTGTAGCCTGCCAAGCTTCTCTGTCCATGGGATTCTCCAGGCAAGAATACTGGACTGGGTTGCCATGCCCTCCTTCAGGGGATCTTCCCAACCCAGGGATTGAACCCACATCTCCTGCACTGCAGGCAGTTTCTTTACCCACTGAGCCACCTGGGAAGCCCAGTCTTGCTGTAAAAATCATGATTCTCTTTGCTTTAAGAGTATTATTCTCTTAATGTTGAAAAATGTTGACATATACTACCCAGGACAGTACTTACGAGTTAAAGACTCACTTAGACACTTTGACAAATAAATAAGTGTGCTAATTTATCAAAGCAGGCACAGATGACTGATTATTTCATCAAGCACTTGATCTAAAATCATAAGTGGTGTCAAGCCAAAATTAATCAACAATTTAAGTGATTGACATGTTGCTTAAATTCTGAGGCTGTGCCACACATCCTTTATATGCTAAAGCATTAGTTGCCAAAAGCAAAAGGTGGTGGAGAAAGTAATTGTCACTTACTAGAATACATTTTATTAGTTTGCTACACATACAATATTTGTTATATAAAGCATTTTTAGGAAAAAGGACAATTTGATTATATGTTGCTGTAGATTTTTTTGGAACAATACTAATTTTTTTTCACAAATCATATTTTTAAATAACAAAGCATAGGAAGAAAAAAGAAAATTAAAACAAGAGAAATGACTACTTACAGCTGAAAATGTACAATCAGCTATTAAGGAAGAAAACCGGTACATGGGAAATGCTAAAAAGAACAAAAGATTGTATTACAGAGGAAGCCATGATTATTTGTACAAATGATGCTGGCAGTCCAAGTAAAATGACAGTTGTTAAATGAGGATTGGGCTTATCAATATGGAAGCCATGGCATTTTTGACATGAGCAGTTTTGGTAGAGTGTGAGAATGAAAGCCTGAGAGGTATGGGTTTAAGAAAGAGTGGAAAGAGAGGACGTGAATAAGGCTAGTTTAAACAATTATTTTTCTAAAAGTTTTGCTGCCAAGGGCAGTAGAGCGATAGGGTGATATCAAATGGGGAAAACAATATCAAGAGAAAAAATATAAGAGAGGAGAAGTAAGAAAATATTTATTTATTTAAAAGAATGATCCAACAATTATGCTATTAAAAGAAATTCCACTTTTAGAACTTTAAAAAACAGTAAAAATGGAAGTGATAACCTCAGCAATATTTTTTCCAAATACACCTCTTCTAGCCCTTGATTCACTTTCCTGCTGCAATTGCTTCTAGAATCTCATTTGCTAATCAGTCTCCCCTGATGCCTCCTCCTGGTCCAAACTCTACCACCCCACTCTTTTCCCTAGATCAGCCCATCTTCTTGAAATTTTGAGAAGTCTCACCCTCTCAAACAGCCTAGACCTTTCTCTTTTTGCTGTAGCACTTACATCACAAAAGATTCAGAAACCTACATCAAGAACCTTAGAAAGTGAGTGCTTGGGGTCGGGGGTGAGCAGTAGATAAAAATGAGGCGAAATTAGAGAATATCCTCGTGCTAAAAAATGCTTTTCTCCTTCATATATGAACTAATGTTTGTGGTTTTGTTTGCTTGTTGTTGTTCTTTTGTTTGCTTTGGACCAGATTGGTTTCAACCTGCTCTGAGAGTCCCTTGGACTGCAAGGAGATCAAACCAGTCAATCATAAAGAAAATCAACCATAAGATTCATTGGAAGGACTGTTGATAAATCTGAAGATAAAATCCTTTAACCACCTGATGGGAAGAGCTAACTCATTGGAAAAGATCTTGATGCTGGGAAAGATAGAAGACAAAAGGTAAAGAGAACTGCAGAGGACAAGATGATTAGATATCCACCGACTCAGTAGACATGAATTTGAGTAAACTCTGGGAGATAGTGGAGGACAGAGGAGCCTGGCACGCTGCAGTTCATGAGGTTGCCAAGACTTGGACACAACTTAGCGACTGAACAACAACAACAAACCAGAACAGAGCCAGGAATATAATTGGGAAAAAGGTTTTCCATTGAAAATTGGGTTGATGCTAAACTAGTTGAAAATACAGAACAATAAAGAATGTTCAATACCCTCGAGGCTTTCTTTGCTCTCTTGTCAGGAATGCTAGGAATTAAAACCTGTTAAACCACATCAATAATTAAGATTTTGTGTAATTTCTTTTACATGACTAAAGTAACTTTTTTTTATGAGGCTGGCATAATTAAAAAATCTTTGTTCATATAAACAGCATTGTAATTTATTTTTCTACATATTTATATTTTTACCTAGATAGTCACAAGTTATGCCCAACCTAGACAGCATATTAAAGAGCAGAGACATTACTTTACCAACAAAGGTTTGTCTAGCCAGAGCTATGGTTTTTCCAGTTCTCATGTATGCATGTGAGAGTTGGACTCTAAAGAAAGCTGAGCACTGAAGAATTGATGCTTTTGAACTGTGGTATTGGAGAAGACTATTGAGAGTCCCTTGAACTGCAAAGAGATCCAACCAGTCCATCCTAAAGGAAACTAGTCACGAATATTCGTTGGAAGGACTGATGCTGAAGCTGAAACTCCAATATTTTGGCCACCTGATGCAAAGATCTGAATCATTGGAAAAGACCCTGATGCTGGGAAAGATTGAAGGCGGGAAGAGAAGGGGATGACAGAGGATGAGAAGGTTGGATGGCATCACCGTCTCAATGGACATGAGTCTGAGTAAACTCCGGGAGTTGGTGATGGACAGGGAGGCCTGGCGTGTTGCCGTCCATGGGGTCGCAAAGAGTCATACATGCCTGAGTGACTGAACTGAACTGAATCACTTCATAGTGTTAAGTACAACCACTGGATTATTGTGGTTGCCTGTGTGTAAGTCGTGTCTGACTCCCTGTGACACCATGGACTGTAGCTGACCAGGATCCTCTGTCCATGGGACTCTCTAGGCAAGAATATGAGTGTGGGTTGCCATTTCCTTCTTCAGGGGATCTTCCTGACCCAGAGATCGAACCCTCATCTTTTACATCTCCTACAATGGTAGGTGGGTTCTTTACCACTAGCGCTACCAAATAATCACATAATTATGACCCTAATTATCTTTAATACTTGATTCACAATATTTTGAAATTATCACAGCTTTAAAATAGTAATGAAGGTCAAAGGTTTATGTCTATGGAATTTTTTGTCTAGATAATTTTAAAGTATTACACATATTTTATCCATATTTAAAATTAAAAAAAAATAAGGCTAAGCAATGATCAGAAAATTTCTGTTGACTATAAAAATACAATGTGGCATTTTCTCTTATATCTTAGAAATGATGGGGAATTCTTTCTTTACATTTGACTTATTTGCTGTCAGACGTGACTGAAGCTACTTAGCATCAAGATATCCTTCAGTAGAGGAATGAGTAAATGGTGGTATATTCATGTAATGGAATATTTTTCAGCAATAAAAAATTAGCTGTCAAACATGGAGGAAATTTAAATGCATATTACTAAGTGAAAGATGCCAGTCGGAAAAGACTACATACAATAGGATTCACACCATATGACCTATGGAAAAGACAAAACTATAGAGAGAGTAAAAAGGTCAGTGGTTGACAAGGGTTAGGAAAAAGGATGAGTAGGTGGAGCACAGGAGATTTTTTAGAGCAGTGAAATCACTCTGTATAATACTGTGATGATGAATATTTGCCATCATACTTTTGTTAAAGTTCATGGTGTTTTCTTTTCCAACACAGAGTGAAACTTAATGCAAACTATGAACTTAGTTAATAATATATAAATATTGATTCATCAGTTATAACAAATGTATCACACTAATATAAGATGTTTATAATAGGGAAATAAATGGGGGAGGATATAAGAATTCTACATTCTGCTTTTGTAAACGTAAAACTACTCCAAAAATAAAGTCTATTAAAATTTAAAAGCTCATCATTAATTTTTGTTATATTGAATAAGCTTTAGTTTCATGATATGAATTAATTGCAGAAACAGAATTGTTACTGGTTTGCTTTAAAAAATCCTAGCTAGTGTATAGTAATATATGGAGTAACCTTCCAGGTATATACTTTGAAAAATGGTTGCTCTTCTAATTGTACATAAGTGACAAAGAGCTGCTGATGTGGAAGAGAAGGAATTATTTTGTAGGTGGGTAGCCTATTAGAAGGCCTGGTGTTATATAGCTGTAGTTTATTAAAATATTTCATAGTTGATATCATTCAGATAAGCAGTGGAAGCTTCCTTTGCTTAATGATGATTGATTGAAAATGAATCATCTGAAATGATTACAGAAGAGATGTAAGGACAGAATAAATGATAATTAGCATTAAAGGTACAGAAGACAGTATTTTTTGTAAAGATACATGAAGATAGTTCATGTTAGTTACTAGAAAAAAGATGAATAAGGGCACATAAATTTAGTCAAATTAACCAGAATCTTATTGAATAACTTTATTATATAACCATTTCACAGTCTGATTTATTTAGGCTACCAGACACTTGATAAACAACAAGAATTTTAAATGTACTTGGCTAAGGTCTGTCATTTACTTGGGAAAATAGAAAAATCAAATCTTAAATTATATCAGATTTTATGGTAATCATTTGAACTGTAATAAAATTCTAATTGGTTTACCAGTGAATTTTTTAGGGTTCTTATTTTTGATGATCAATTTCAATTTGCTATCATGTATTTCATTTCTCCCTTTATCATCTGTCTTTTAATATTGTGAAACCTGGTAATAATAGATTCATTTGAATTTTATGAACCCAGTGAACGTCTTTTTATGATGCCTTTTTCATTTTTAGAGAAAAAGGCATTCCCAGCCTCAGAAGGTTATTTCTTTAAGCATTATATAAAAGCTAGTAAAATTGGTTTAACTGTCCTGACCCTTTCAGTTTTAGTCAGTTTTCCATTTCACTGTCTCAAATAAAATTGCATTTCAAGTTTTTAGTAGCTATCAGAAGTTGAAGTACCAAAGATAAAAACTGAAGTCAAAGAAAACCTCAATATGATATGAAAACAAATCCTATGAAGGATATCATAGTATAATTGCAATTATATTATCCATTTGGATATAAAAGAGTAAAAAAAGTTTTATTTTGTTATTACCCTGAAGTTCACACTGTAACACCCCTATTCATTAAATATTTCCACGTATTTGGTACATTTATAGTAATAGCTAGGAAGTCAGGATGACCAAGTGGTCTAAGGGGCTGCATTCAGGTCACACTCTCCCCTGGAGGCATGGGTTCATATCTCACTTCCTACAGTATTCTAGTTTGGGGCTTCCCTGATAGCTCAGTTGGTAATGTATCTGCCTGCAATGCAGGAGACCCCAGTTCGATTCCTGGGTCAGGAAGATTCACTGGCGAAAGGATAGGCTACTCGCTCAAGAATTCTTGGGCTGCTCTGGTGACTCAGCTGGTAAAGAATCCACCTGCAATGCAGGAGAGCTGGGTTTGATCCCTGGGTTGGGAAGATCCCCTGAAGAAGGGAAAGGCTACCCACTACAATATTCTGGCCTGGAGAATTCCATTGACTGTATAGTCCATGAGATCACGAAGTTGCTCATACTACTGAGCGACTTTCACTTTCAAATTTTTCATAATAATAGCTAATATCAGCTGTGCACTTAATATGAGATGCCACCAAGTTAATTGTATTAATAGAGGAAGATTTTGCCCAATAAGAGAATATTGATGTTTTTAGCACAGAACAAGCACTCAGTACAAATCAGCTATTCTTATTACTCATTTTAGGGCATTGCTTTGTTTTTAAACTGAGATATCTTTCTTCCTAAATTGAGATTTAATTTATGTACACTGAAGCACACAAGTACACATTCTGAATGTACAATTCAATGAGTCTTATAAATAATTACATCCATGTAACACACACATGTTACAAGAGAATATTTTGATCTTCCTAGAGAGTCTTTCTTGCTCCTGTCAGCAGTTCTGAGTAGAGTCAACTTCTATTTAGACTCTATTAGTTTAGATAAATTGTGCATATTCCCAAACTTCATAGAGTGAAATTATATAGTTTGTATTCTTGTTTCTGGCTTCTTTCACTCAGGGCATTTTTGAGTCCCTGGGTGTTTCAGTCCATAAAGAGTCTGCCTGCAATGCAGGAGCCACCCACAATGCAGGAGACCAAATTCTATCCCTGGGTCAGGAAGGTCCCCTGGAGAAGGAAATGACAACTAAATCCAGTATTCTTGCCTAGTAAATCCCATGAGTAGAGGGGCCTAGTGGGCTAGAGTCCATGGGGTCCCAAGAGTCAGACACAACTTAGTGACTAAACCACCACCACTTGTGCATAGCAATAGTTTGCTTCTTTTTGTTTGTAATACTTCATTTGTATGAATATGTCTCAATTTGTTTATTCATTCACCTGTTGACGAGCATCAGTTGTTTTCAGTTTTTGGCTGCTGCTGCTAAGTCGCTTCAGTAATGTCCAACTCTGTGCAACCCCATAGATGGCAGCCCACCAGGCTCTCCCATCCCTGGGATTCTCCAGGCAAGAACACTGGAGTGAGTTGCCATTTCCTTGTCCAATGCATGAAAGTGAAAAGTCAAAGTGAAGTCGCTCAGTTGTATCCGACTCTTCGTGACCCCATGGACTGCAGCCTCACAGGCTCCTCCATCCATGGAATTTCCCAGGCAAGAGTACTGGAGTGGGTTGTCATTGCCTTCTCCGCAGTTTTTGGCTACTGTTAGGTGTTCTTTGGAAGGAATGATGCTAAAGCTGAAACTCCAGTACTTTGGCCACCTCATGCGAAGAGTTGACTCATTGGAAAAGACTCTGATGCTGGGAGGGACTGGGGCAGGAGGAGAAGGGGACGACAGAGGATGAGATGGCTGGATGGCATCACTGACTCGATGGACATGAGTCTGAGTGAACTCCGGGAGTTGGTGATGGACAGGGAGGCCTGGCGTGCTGCGATTCATGGGGTCGCAAAGAGCTGGACACGACTGAG
>NW_011494875.1:435973-436299 GCF_000754665.1 Bison bison bison | reverse complement strand
GCAAAAAAATAAAGTCTGTCACTGTTTCCACTGTTTCCCCATCTATTTCCCATGAAGTGATGGGACCAGATGCCATGATTTTAGTTTTCTGAATGTTGAGTTTTAAGCCAACTTTTTCACTCTCCACTTTCACTTTCATCAAGAGGCTGTTTAGTTCTTCACTTTCTGCCGTAAGGGTGGTGTCATCTGCATATCTGAGGTTATTGGTATTTCTCCCGGCAATATTGATTTCAGCTTGTGCTTCCTCCAGCCCAGCATTTCTCATGATGTACTCTGCATATAAGTTGAATAAGCAGGGTGACAGTATATAGCCTTGACGTACTCCT
>NW_011494875.1:434343-435873 GCF_000754665.1 Bison bison bison | reverse complement strand
GAAGGGGACGACAGAGGATGAGATGGCTGGATGGCATCACTGACTCGATGGACATGAGTCTGAGTGAACTCCGGGAGTTGGTGATGGACAGGGAGGCCTGGCGTGCTGCGATTCATGGGGTCGCAAAGAGCTGGACACGACTGAGTGACTGAACAGAACTGAATAAAATGAATACAGTTGCACTCAGTGAAATGCAAGGAGACCCTTATAGCTAGATTTTAGAGCTCAGGCGAAGAAGTGGTGAGAAGCAATGCTGGCAAAGCTAGAGTGGTGTCAATCATTTTATTGAAAGACTTTATTTTGCTAAAGGAGTTTGGTTTTAATACTCAAAGGAATGGGGGACCATTTGAGAAAATAATGTTTCAGATAATCATTTCGGACTTATTGCTTAGGTAACAATGAATAGAAATCATGGTTTTCTATAAGCTCAACTCTGAAAGGAGGAAAAAGATATTGCTCAGAATGAAAATATGTCCAATATTTTCTCTTGGTTAAAGCATAGGATATAGATGTGTTTTAGGGGGAAGGGATTTGGTTTGGGCCCTCATGGGATGGGAAATAAGCACCTATGCATATAGAGATTAGTACTCAGCCATAGACTTGAGAGGACTACCCTGCAGAATTCTGGAATGCTCCTTCCGAGCTGCCTCTTCCTCTCCAGTACGTTGACACACAAAATCAAGTACCTCAATGACCTCAGATTTGTATCTCCAATCATCTCTTTCTCCTCAACCTATGGAGACTGTCAACTTCACTTTGAGTTTCTCCTCCTTGTACTGCAGTTCAGAAACTGACTCCAGGCAATAAGCTAGAGTCACCATGAAACAAACCTCTTTTGGTTCCATGCTCTCAAGAATTACCATCCTGCACTGCCAGTTGTCCAACGCATGAAATCGGTAAATATAAATATGTAAAAAATATAGTTTTCTATGTGCTTACAGCAAAAGTCTGGGCTTGTCTGTCTTATGCAAGTCTTCAGTGTCTTTGCCCAGTGGGTACCAGAAACAAATTATTGAAGAAAATAAGAAACTGTTTTCTGACTTAGTAACTTATTACACCAGAATTGTTCAGTTCAGTCGCTTAGTCTTTTCTGACTCTTTGCGACCCCATGGAGGCAGCACGCCAGGCCTCCCTGTCCATCACAAACACCTGGAGTTTACTCAAACTCATGTCCATTGAGTCAACGATGCCATCCAACCATCTCAACCTCTGTCCTCCCCTTCTACTCCTGCCTTCAATCTTTCCCAGCATCAGGGCCTTTTCAAATGAGTCAGTTCTTCACATCAGGTGGCCAAAGTATTGGAGTTTCAGCTTCAGTATCAGTGTTTCCAATGAATATGCAAGACTGAGTTCCTTTATGATGGACTGGTTGGATCTCCTTGCTGTCCAAGGGACTCTCAAAAGTCTTCTCCAACACCACAGTTCAAAAGCATCAATTTTGGGGGGCTCAGCTTTCTTTATAATCCAACTCTCACATCCATACATGACTACTGGAAAAACCATAGCCTTGACTAGATGGACATTTGTTGG
>NW_011494875.1:433429-434243 GCF_000754665.1 Bison bison bison | reverse complement strand
CTCATGATGTACTCTGCATATAAGTTGAATAAGCAGGGTGACAGTATATAGCCTTGATGTACTCCTTTCCTGGTTTGGAACCAGTCTGTTGTTCGATGTCGAGTTCTAACTGTTGCTTCCTGACCTGCATACAGATTTCTCAAGAGGCAGGTCAGGTGGTCTGGTATTCCCATCTCCTTCAGAATTTTGCCTAGTTTGTTGTGATCCACACAGTGAAAAGCTTTGGCGTAGTTAATAAAGAAGAAGTAGTTGTTTTCTGGAACACTCATGCTTTTTCAATGATCCAGCAGATGTTGGCAATTTTATCTTTGGTTCCTCTGCCTTTTCTAAAACCAGCCTGAAGTTCATAGTTCAGGTACTGTTGAAGCCTGGCTTGGAGAATTTTGAGCATTACTTTGCTAGCATGTGAGGTGAGTGCAATTGTGTGGTAGTTTGAACATTCATTGGCATTGCCTTTCTTTGGGATTGGAATGAAAACCGACCTTTTCCAGTCCTGTGGCCACTGCTGAGTTTTCCAAATTTGTTGGCATATTGAATGCATCACTTTCACAGCATCATCTTTTAGGATTTGAAATAGCTCAACCGGAATTCCATCACCTCCACTAGCTTTGTTTGTAGTGATGATTCCTAAGGCCCACTTGACTTCACATTCCAGGACATCTGGCTCTAGATGAGTGCTCACACCACCATGATTATCTGGGTCATGAATTTCTTTTTTTATAATTCTTCTGTGTATTCTTGCCACCTCTTCTTAATATCTTTTGCTTTATTAGGTCCATACCATTTCTATCATTTATTGTGCCCATCTTTGCAT
>NW_011494875.1:432994-433329 GCF_000754665.1 Bison bison bison | reverse complement strand
GCTCAGCTTTCTTTATAATCCAACTCTCACATCCATACATGACTACTGGAAAAACCATAGCCTTGACTAGATGGACATTTGTTGGTAAAGTAATATCTCTGCTTTTTAATACACTATCTAGGTTGATCATAACTTTTCTTCCAAGGAGCAAACGTCTTTTAATTTCATGGCTTCAGTCACCATCTGCAGTGATTTTAGAGTGCAAAAAAATAAAGTCTGACACTGTTTCCACTGTTTCCCCATCTATTTCCCATGAAGTGATGGGACCAGATGCCATGATTTTAGTTTTCTGAATGTTGAGTTTTAAGCCAACTTTTTCACTCTCCACTTTACAA
>NW_011494875.1:382490-432894 GCF_000754665.1 Bison bison bison | reverse complement strand
CATCACTTTCACAGCATCATCTTTTAGGATTTGAAATAGCTCAACCGGAATTCCATCACCTCCACTAGCTTTGTTTGTAGTGATGATTCCTAAGGCCCACTTGACTTCACATTCCAGGACATCTGGCTCTAGATGAGTGCTCACACCACCATGATTATCTGGGTCATGAATTTCTTTTTTTATAATTCTTCTGTGTATTCTTGCCACCTCTTCTTAATATCTTTTGCTTTATTAGGTCCATACCATTTCTATCATTTATTGTGCCCATCTTTGCATGAAAGTTTCCATTGGTATCTCTAATTTTTTTGAGGAGAGCTCTAGTCTTTCCCATTCTATTATTTTCCTCTATTTCTTTGCACTGATCACTGAGGAAGGCTTTCTTATCTCTCCTTGCTATTCTTTGGAACTCTGTATTCAAATAGGCATATCTTTCTTTTTTTCCTTTGTTTTTTGTGTCTCTTCTTTTCTCAGCTATTTGCAAGGCCTCCCCAGACAGCCATTTTGCTTTTTTGCATTTCTTTTTCTTGTGTATGGTCTTGATCACTGCCCCCAGTACAATGTCACAAAGCTCTGTCCATAGTTCTTCAGGCACTTTGTCTATCAGTTCTAATACCTTGAATCTATTTGTCACTTCCACTGTATAATTTTAAAGGGTTTGATTTAGGTCATACCTGAATGCTCTAGTGGTTTCCCCTACTTTCTTCAATTTAAGTCGGAATTTGCCAATAGGGAGTTCATGATCTGAGCCGCAGTCAGCTTCCAGTCTTGTTTTTCTTACTGTATAGAGCTTCTTCCTCTTTGGCTGCAAAGAATACAATCAATCTGATTTCAGTATTGACCCTCTGGTGATGTCCATGTGTCTTCCCTTGTGTTGTTGGAAGAGGGTGTTTTCTCTGACCAGTGCATTCTCTTGGCACAACTCTATTAGACTTTGCCATGCTTCATTCTGTGCTCCAAGGCCAAATTTGCTGGTTACTTCAGGTGTTCTTGACTTCCTACTTTTGTGCTCCAGTCCCCTATAATGAGAAGAACTTCTTTTTTGGTGTTAGTTCTAGAGGTTCTTGTAGGTCTAGAACCATTCAAGTTCAGCTTCCTCAGCATTACTGGTTGGGGCATAGACTTGAATTACCGTGATATTGAATGGTTTGCCTTGGAAAGGAACAGAGATCATTCTGTCATTTTTGAGGTTGCATCCAAGCACTGCATTTAGGACTCTTTTGTTGACCATGATGGCTACTCTTGCCCACAGTAGCAGATATGATGGTCATCTGAGTTAAATTCACCCATTCTAGTCCATTTTAGTTCGCTGCTCCCTAAAACATCAACATTCACTCTTGCCATCTCCTGTTTGACCACTTCCAATTTGTCTTGATTCACGGATCTAACATTCCAGGTTCCCATGCAATATTGCTCTTTACAGCATCAGACTTTGCTTCTATCACCAGTTACATCCACAACTGGGCGTTGTTTTTGCTTTGGCTCTGTCTCTTCATTCTAGAATTGTTAAAGCACTTTGTATGTATTAGTTTGCAAAGGGCATTTCATCTATTATGTCATTTGATCCTCAGCAAAATCTCAATGGTCTTGATTATTACAGAAATGTCTCGATATTTTTTTCCTCAGAGTAAGTCGTTCATTAGAATCACAGAGCTAGTGGATCAAGTGCAAAGCAGTGTGGGCTCTTAGAATATAAGAAGTGGCAAGTGTTCAGGAGCCTTGATGTTTCTTAAATCATCGATGCTAAGAAAGTTGTCTAAGGTTATATACACCTGGAACCATGCTAAGATTTGAACCAAAGCTGTCCAAATCCAAAGTCTTAGAAAGTGAAGAGCATATTTTATTGGGAACAACATCAATTATACAAATTCAATTCATTAATTTTGTATCTCTTCCCTTACAATGTGATTTTCTGATCTTTAATGGTAATTCATATCTGCTGAACTCATATCTGTGTATTTGACTTAGTTTCAGCTGTGTTTGATTTTAGATTGCTCTTTAACTAAAATCTGCAATGAAGAAAAGAATTACTGAATAATAACTTTTCAATCTATAGTGGCTGAATTGTGATTAATTTGATTTATCAAATGTTGATTTTTGTCCTCTTAGATATCTAAAGTCTTTGTTGTTTAGTTGAAGTGGTATCCAGCTCTTTTGGGACCCCACGGACTGTGGCCCACCAGGCTCCCTTGTCCTTGGGATTGTGTCCATGGGATTTTCCAGGCAAGAATACTGGAATGGGTTGCCATTTCCTTTTCCAGGGGATCTTCCAGACCCAGGGACTGAACCCATGTCTCTTACATCTGTCTCCTGCATTGGCAGGCAGCTTCTTTACCAATGAGCCACCTGGGAAGCCCTATATAAAGCCTTACAAAATAGTGAATTTTTCAAGTTTCTAGGACTGCCTTCAGAGCAGATTTCAAGTCATATCATGGTTTTCTTAAATTGTTTTCATATTTATACTGAATATGGCTGAACATTTACACTGCACTTATTTTCTTCAATACTTTGTCTCTGGTACCCACTGGGCAAAATATTGAAGATTTTCATAAGACAAACATGCCCAGTGATCATATTTATACTTCATTTATTTTGAACTTCTAAATGAAGCAAATATATATTTCTGGAAAGCAATAATAACATCAATCACACGTCCTCCTCAATGTGGTTTCAGGTCTACTTTTTATACAGCATTTTCCAATTATCACATTATTCTTAAAACAAGCTGATGAAGTACATAGAGATGGTACTTTCCCTCCTACATATAAATGCTGAGGCTTATATGCAGAGATGGCTAAGCATTGGTCTCAGGAAGCAGAATATGTATGGGAAGGAAGACTGAGTCAATAACTTAGATCTCCTGATGTTCTGCCTACCAGTCTTTCAGTTCTCACTGTCAGCTTTGACAGACAGAATTTTCTGCACATGACTGTATTCTCAGAAGCACTGGCCATTTCCCCCACGCTGTTTCCTCCCCCCACCATGAACTATAGCAGTAGAGAGCAGGCTCACTGCTCTCTATTCTGCAAAGAATATTCTCAATTCTGCAAAGAAATTGAATTTAACCTAATCCAGAAATAAGTATGCTGTACTGTCAAAGCATTTTAAAAATTAATATTCAAAATACTCTACAACTTTATTATAATGGTTCTCAGAGTCATGTTTTATCTTCATGGAAAATGCCAAAGAAACTTCATCCAGATTGAAATGAGAAAATAATGTTAAGCTGAAAGAGGCAGAATAAAATAATATTTTCTTTTTATCTCTCAAATTAGGATTTATCCAACTAATAACATTTCAGTCTTCATGTGCATTTAGCAATACACTGAGCAGTGCACTCTTACTTTAGGGATTCTTATGAATCCTATGAAATAAGTGAGTTTTCTGGTAACTGCAAAGCAGACAGCAGTTCATCATTTTTACTAGTTAAATCTAACTAAGTGATAATATCAGGAAAAAGATCAGACCTATGAAAATTGCAATAAGAATTAAAATGGCTAATTTTCTTAGAACACAGCATATGTGTTTTGTTTTTAAGTGTATATAATTAGAAGTTCTTTAATGAAGAGAAAAATGTAGTTTATGTTGATCTCTTTCCTTTGAATGATCCCTCATTTCCTCCTTTGAAATCAAATAGTACTTTGTGCAATTTTGAGATACTTGTAACAAATTACACTCTCTACAGTAATTTATAGGTATTTCTAGACTCTCCCTAAATATAAGAATTTTATCCAGGTGTTGCACATGCTGGATAGTCCTTTTTCTCCTATAACACCTTACTTAGTGTCTGGTTAAAAACATTTGAATATTGAACACATTATTCAAAATCATGCTTAATAAAATCTTTCTCAAAATTCCTCCCTTTAGAACTTTGCCTTCTTAGGATTCTCTGGAAAGGGAGAAATTGGCCAGCACAATAAGTATAAATTTACAGAATTGCAGGATAGAATCTACAGTTAAGTCTAACATCTGTCTGCAGAGAGGAGGCAGCTTGCCAACTAGTTTTCCTTGCTTTTCTTGAATGTGGTTTTTTGTTTTCTAAGGTTTAGATATTGTTAGTCAAGTTTTTATTTTATAAAAAAATTTTTGGGAGCATAGTTGATTTACAGTATTGTGCTACTTTCAGGTATACAGCAAAATAAAAGATTTTTACTTTAAATCTTCCTTGTGTATGTATACTCAGTAGCTCAGCTATGTCTGACTCTTAAGACCCCATGGACTGTAACCTGCCAGGTTCCTCTGTTCATGGGATTTCTCAGGCAAGAATACTGGAGTGAGTTGCCACTTCTTCCTCCAGGGAATCTTCCCCACCCAGGGATTGAACCCAGGTCTACTGCATTGCAGGTGGATTCTTTACCACTAAACCAGTCTATCAGAGTCTTAAATCTTCCTTATAGCTTTTCAGATATGTTTTGTGGACCCACATTAGAAATTAACCTGAGTTGTGTGAAGAAGTGAAGTGGGATAAGGGTTCAGAATGCTTCCTATTGTCCCAGAGAATTATAGAAACAAAGAGAGTTCTCCATGAAGAAAGGTATGGCTGTGTAATGAAAAGCACAAGGCCTATAGCAGATAATATTCTAACAGACATCATGTCTTTGAAATCCTATCAATAAAGAATTTTTGGGGTGTATCAAGGACATTGTTTATCTTAAAAATCTTTGCACTATGTAATTATACTCATTAATCGTTCACCTGCTGATACTTAAAGACATGTTTACATGCTAAAGTAAACAGGCTTCAAAAGTGAAGCACCAGCAAAACAAATGTTTGTTGAAAGGGAGAATTAGAAAGACCAGGTTCACTTCTTTTGAGATTTTACTGTAGGTCTGCTCTGGATAAGGTTGAGCATTTCGTTTACCACTGGCTTCCCTTTCTGAGCCTTTATTCTCAGTATTTGAGAAGAAACCGTATCTCATAATGACACTAAAGCTGCTGTTCCTCTCCTGGGAGCTGTGTTAACAACAGCACATTCCTTTAGCAATCACTGTGAGTGGCAAAGCAAGGACGGCGCTTTCAAAGGTTCGTGCCTTCTGGAAATGTTTTCTGGCATTCTTCTAGCGTGAGGTTAATCTGAAGCCTCTGTTAACACATTGTGTTGTTATTAGTATATTATAACTGCCTCATGGATATAAAGAGATAATATCAAGAGATGAATATGTATTCTAAAAATACAGGCCAAAAAAAGTAAGGTTGACATTTTATTATAGTAGAATCTATTGAATCAAATTTACACTTGTCAAAAGATGGTAAATGGTCTTTGAAAAACATGGCAAAAGAGCTTTCCAACTATAACAGTAGTCAGCTGGTGGCTGAAAGGTCAGAAATATGAGCCAAGGTCAAAAGAATTGTGAGAATTACATTTTATCTTTTGCTTTTCATATGAACTGTGACTTACCTATCAGGTACTCAGAAGGAAGCTATATTTTGTATGGGTCTTAGTTTAGTTGATGCTATGTGTGAGCTGATATCAGTTTCCTTGTTTGCAGATACTGACTGGACAAAACATCTCTCTGCTTAATGCTGCCACCTTAGTCTGTTTTATATTTATGAATACTCAATTTTGGTTGAGTTCATGAATAAAGAAACAGAAAATTGTAATTATTTTGGCTTTTTAAAAAAGTTTTTAAATGAAGGCTTTAGCATTCATAAAATTTTCAGAGGGTTCCTATATCAATCGTTGTCACAGCAGGAAACAGATGACATACACAAATTGGAATAATTTAAGGAAATTTAAATAAGGCAGTATTATAAGGAAATCATGGTGAATAATACAATACCCTTAAGCTTGTACCACACACAGGACAGGAACCCCCAAGGCCTGAAGTGGCAAGTAACTGGAAGCAGAGGCAAAGTGGCAAGTAACTGGAAGCAGAGGCACAGAGCCTGGTGTACCGAGGACTGTGTGACAGTAACTGTGATCTTCAGTTGAGCGATGATGTCATCCCATTGTGGTCTCCTCCTCTCTTCTGAAGGTGAGAGACAGAGGACAGGTACCCTGGCCCATTCTCATTTTACTTTCTGTTTTCCTATTCAGATGCTAGCTGGTGGGACCCACACTTCATATCTGCTGAACTAGGTGGACTCAGTTGAGTTTAGGATTAAAGAATGAACAGATTTAACAGGAAAGAGTACCTATGAAACATGCAATTTTCAAAATCAACTAGGCAGTTGGATATATGATTAGGTTCTGGAAACCATGAAAAATGTATAGACTGAGCAGATAGATTAGAGAATTAAATCTACCCCAAATGATTTAGAGTTTATTTATTTACGTGTTTTGGTGTCAGGCATATTTTATACACTAGGGAAAAAAGAGCCCCAAAGTAAAAACCTTTGGGGATACCTAGAGTGAACATTTTTTTTTTTTTTAAGGTGGAAAGGAGTTACCAAAAAACAGTGTGGAGAAAAATAAGGTCATCAGTATTTTCAGATGTCAAAGGTTGATAAAGTAAGATGAGGCTATTGAACTACTCATCAAATTTGGTGACGAGGTGCCCTTGGTAAACTTCACTAGAGAGATATTAGTGCAGAATTGTGGTAGAAGTTCCATAGTGCATTTAAAAGTGACTACGGACAGGCGTAGTCATAAAAGTAGACAATTGAATAGTCATAATTTTAGACTATTCTTTTCAGTGGCCTTACATTGAACTAAGAAGAGGATCACACAGTGGAGAAGCCTGGGTGCTGTGCATAAAAAAGAGAGATGAGGCTCCTGTAAAGGGGAAGAAGTGGCAAACACAGGAAAAGAACTATCAGTGAGGCATGTTTTCATACAAGAAAGCAAAAGATCAGGTAATGAGTTCAGGAGGAGCAATGAACCTTGCAAATGGAGAAATAAGAGAGGAGAGATCGAGGTTTAGATACATTTACAGGTAGAGATATTGAGAAAATTAACTTCTGATAGTCTAATTGTTCTCTGGCAGTTTTTGGAGATTTAATATGGTTGAAATTGTATTATAGGAATGGGAGGATTTGACCAATTGTATAGAAAAGTGTTTCTGGGGACTTCTGAGAAGTTGTTATGGGCTGAATTGTGTTCAATGAAAATATTACTGAAGTCTGAACCACAAGTATCAATGTGATTGATTTTGGAGATGGGATCTCTATAGAGGTGGTTCAGTTCAAATGAGGTCATTAGGGTGGGTTCTAATATGCTTACTAAGTGCTCTATTGCTTTTTTGCTCAAGTGAAGTTGCTCAGTCTTGTCCGACTCTTTGCAATCCTGTGGACTGTGGCCTGCCAGGCTTCTCTGTCCATAGGATTTTCCAGGCAAGAATACTGGAGTGGGTTGCCATTTCCTTCTCCAGGGGATCTTCCTGACTCAGGGATCAAACCTGGGTCTCCTGCACTGCAGACAGACTCTTTACCATCTGAGCCACCAGGGAAAACTATTGCTTTTTTAGTTGTAGAATTCTCAAAATGTAATAATGTCTCATCTTCTGTGGATGGCAGGGCAGCTAAAAAATAGATGCAAATATTTTGCTACTCCTTCTATTGAGAGGTCGAATCCAACTTTCTTTCCCTTAAATTTGGACTGGTCTCAGTTACTTAACTCTATCATACAATGCAGCAAAACAAACTCTCCAAAACTTTTGAGGCAGAGTAATAAGCAGCTTTGTAGCTTCTGTCCAGGACTCTTGAGGTACTCACTCTCTGAATCTAGTTACTATGTTCTTAGAAACTGGAGGAACTTGTGAGGAGATGTTTGTGTGAAAAGGAAGCCAGTTTCCCAGACAGCAGATCTCAACTGAGTTCACAGTCCACAGCCAACCTCAACTTGCTACCAAGTGAGTAAACCTCCAGTCCTTATTGTTACTGTATGAAGCAGAGGTGAGTTGTTCCTGCTATTTTCTGCTTGAATTGAAGATAGATGAACAAAATAAATTATAGTTGTTTTTCTAAGTCACAAAGTGTTGAGTTGGTTTGTTTTTGTTTGTTTTGCAGCAATGGTAATTGGAACATAGAGAATGTCTTCTTATGCCCCACAGTGCAGGACTGCTAAATACTTCATCAATATGGCAGGTACCTGAATGTTTTTAGGGTTTATCCCTATTCTCTTGTTCACATGTGACTTATCAACATGTATAGAATACCTAATAGTTTCTGCTTACATCTCTAAATAATATGATGTCATCAGTTAGATAGCATCACCAACTCAATGGACATGAATTTGAGCAAACTCCAGAACACAGTGAAGGAGAGAGAAGCCTGGCATGCTGCAGTCCATGGGGTTGCAGAGAGTCGGACAGGACTGAGTGACTGAATAACCATAGCAACTTCAGCATAATGGACGTGTGATGTTATAAAGAATGTCACATGGTCTGGTGAGGGAAACACAGTACCTTCTGTAAGAGGAAAGAGAATATTAACTAAAACATGTAGGACTTTGCTAATATTTTCTGGCAGAAAGCAGGAGAACATGTCTTGGAACAGATTTGGGGGATATGGAAATAGGGAAGACAGGATATAAAAGTGGATATAAGAAAGTTTTGTACTATAAAGCTGCTCTTTTGTATCTCAATTTAATATCTTGTCATTGATACCTGGAGCTGGTCCTAATGCAGTTGTTGGGATCATTTCTTGAAGCTTGGGTAAAACAATGGACTGTGACAGTGATGTAGAGATCCTGAAATATAAAATCGTAGATAGTAAAATGAGTTACTTACAAATAAGCTAAAATAAGACAAAAACAAATAAATCATCATTAATGGACAATTTTTGAAACTCATGGGGTTGGGTATGTGGGCATTTAATTTCCTCCTTTTTTTGGAAATTATTTTCTGTTTTCTTTTAGTAGTGATCTTTTTATCTACAATATGAGAATAAGTTCTTATTCCACTGCAATTTTCAAAAGAGATGATCCCTTTGATTTTGCAGGCTATTTCCCTCAGTATCAGTTTCATTCCACAAAGCAGTGAAGAAAATGTGTCAATATTCTGTAGGCTTTAAATCTGTTCATGAGAAAGAAATGGGTATTTCAGTGTGGTCATAGTTTTGTCTCATTTCCTATCATATCTGCATTTGGTTTCAAAAACACTAAAATTATTCTGAATTAAAATTATTTAGTCAGTGATAACTGGATTCTCATTTTCATGTATTACTCCTATAGATTGAAAATATGCATTAAGTTAAAAGAAACAGAAGTGGAAATTAGAAGAGGAAAATAAATGGAGGAAAAAAAAACATAAAAAATATCCTGAAATTAAGTCTTTATCTAGTTAAGCATTGAAAGTATTCATTCATTCATTCATACAATTATACTTTTCTTTAGTAAATTCTCATTAGGTGTACCAGATACTACGGATTGGTACATGAACAATATCTAAATGTTCTTTGCTTTCATAAAGCTACTGTCTAAGTGCAAAGAGAGTTAGAGCTTTCTAAACACCTTCTTACATCTGTTCTTGCCTTCCAATAGCTCCTTAGTCTTCTCACAACATCATAAATGAGTGCTCCTTTGAAGACACAAGTCAGTCCTCTGTTCAGAATCTTCCAATGGATTTCTATCTTACAGAAAAATTCTTTTTGATTATTTGTTGCACAGTAACAAACCACCCCAAAACTTACTGGCTTAAAATAGCAGTGACCTGCCTCTTGAGAAACCTGTATGCAGGTCAGGAAGCAACAGTTAGAACTGGACATGGAGCAACAGACTGGTTCCAAATAGGAAAAGGAGTACGTCAAGGCTGTATACTGTCACCCTACTTATTTAACTTATATTTAGAGTATATCATGAGAAACGCTGGGCTGGAGGAAGCACAAGCTGGAATCAAGGTTGCCAGGAGAAATGTCAGGAACCTCAGATATGCAGATGACTTCACCCTTATGGCAGAAAGTGAAGAAGAACTAAAGAGCTTCTTGATGAAAGTGAAAGAGGAAAGTGAAAAAGTTGGCTTAAAGCTCAACGTTCAGAAAACGAAGATCATGGCATCTGGTCCCATCACTTCATGGGAAATAGATGGGGAAACAGTGGAAACAGTGTCAGACTTTATTTTGGGGGGCTCCAAAATCACTGCAGATGGTGACTGCAGCCATGAAATTAGAAGACGCTTGCTCCTTGAAAGGAAAGTTATGACCAACCTAGACAGCATATTAAAAAGTAGAGACATTACTTTGCCAACAAAGGTCCATCTAGTTAAGGCTATGGTTTTTCCAGTGGTCATTTATGGATGTGAGAGTTGGACTATAAAGAAAGCTGAGCGCCAAAGAATTGATGCTTTTGAACTATGGTGTTGGAGAAGACTCTTGAGAGTCCCTTGGACTGCAAGGAGATCAGTCCTGGGTGTTCACTGGAAGAACTGATGTTGAAGCTGAAACTCCAATCCTTTGGCCACCTGATGCGAAGAGCTGACTCACTGGAAAAGACCCTGATGCTGGGAAAGATTGAGGGCAGGAAGAAATGGGGACAACAGAGGACGACAGAGGATGAGATGGTTGGATGGCATTGCCATCTCAATGGACATAGGTTTGGGTGGACTCCAGGAGTTGGTGATGGACAGGGAGGCCTGGTGTGCTGCGGTTCATGGTGTTGCAAAGAGTCTGACATGACTGAGTCACTGAACTGAACTGATCTCTTACGTTTGGGATTAACTGGGGTCAGAAGGGTAATTTTCGATGTCTTTCATGTGGTTGCAGTCAAAAGCAGAAGGGCTAGATTCATATAAGTCTTCATGAAACTGGACACCCAGGGTAACTTCTTTAGTTACAGGCATTAGCTATGAATGGCTGGAGCAGCTATAGGCTGGCCAGGGTGTCTGAATAAATAGCTTCCCCACTGGTTAGCTTTGGCTTCCTTAGAATATGGAAGTCTCAAGATCAACTTGCTATCCTGGTTAACTTTCAGAACACTGAGCATTCCAAGAGACACAAATAGAAGCAAGACTTTT
This sequence comes from Bison bison bison, assembly GCF_000754665.1. Classification (NCBI taxonomy): domain Eukaryota; kingdom Metazoa; phylum Chordata; class Mammalia; order Artiodactyla; family Bovidae; genus Bison; species Bison bison. The sequence goes on along the minus strand of NW_011494875.1, from coordinate 422,008 downwards.
TAATGATTATGTAGTGAATGCCATGCTATTGGTTACACAGAGTACTGAGCAGCACCCTGTGGGACTCTGAGGCCCAAAAGCCTTTTTGTGTCTGTCATTTCTTGATGACAGGAAATAGGTTTCATTCAGACTCTATGACCTTCTGTGAGTTCCAATAAGCGGGTTCAAACCATTGCTAATTAGGGAAGGGAGGGGAAGCTTGAGACAAAGCAGGAACTCTAAAAGGAAACAATAGTGCAGTCTTGGGGAAAAGACCTAGTTTCCCCTTAAGGAATATATGTAGGAGTAACTTTGACCTGTTTTGCAGATACGGAAATCCCCACCAGGTAGGAGCAGTTATGGTGTGTTGCTGGCAGGCATGTAGACCACAGATTGGTTGAAAAGGTTGATGATGCTCACTCCCAACCAATCAGAAGAATGTCCACAAACTGATCATGCCAACTTTGAACCATGTCTATAAAATTTACTATCCCCTCCAGGTGGGAACACACAGTTTTGAGGGCATTAGCCTGTTGTGGCCCCTTTTACCCGGCAAAGCAATAAAGTTATTCTTTCTGAAAGTGTTACTCACTTAGTCATGTCTGACTCTTTGAGGGCTCATGAACCATAGCCCACCAGGCTCCTCTGTCCATGGACTTCTCCAGGCAAGAATATTGAAGTGGGTAGCCATTCCCTTCTCCAGAGGATCTTCCTGACCCAGAGATTGAAGACAGTTCTTCCACATTGCTTGGCAGATTCTTTACCGTCTAAGCCACCAGGGAAGCTCTACTTCAGCCAAAACTCTGTCTTTGAAATTTAACTCAGTGTTAGGATACAGAGGGCTTCCCAGGTGGCACTACCGGTAAAGAACTCACCTACAAATGCAGGAGACGTGGGTTTGATTCCTGGGTCAGGATTCAGGTTCAGGTTGGAGGGGGGCTTTACAAAGTGGAATTCCTGGGAATCCTGGTTCCCTTTGGAGACTAACTCTCACAAGCTCAAAGCCCTTAAAATAACCTTTTAGAGTCCTTGTAATATCTGGCCTCACTTCCTTATTACTTCAATGTATAATTCTTCTTCACTTGCTCATTTTATTCAGCTTTCTTAGCCTACTCAATGTTCATTGAAAATGCTACCTTGACAATCATCTCAAGAAACTTTATACTCTTTCCAGAACACTGTTTCCTAGATGTTCACATGACTTTTTCCCTCACTTTCATATTTATGATGAAAAGTCACCTTCTTGGTGAGATGTTTTCTGACTATCCTACTTTAAATAGCTACCAATACTGTCAAATTATGTTCCTCCTATAGCATTTCTATTTTCATATTTTGCTTCTTTTCCATGTAAGTAACACCTGACATACTGTATATTTTTAAGTATATATTTTTTAAAGAGGAGCAACATACAAAAGAGCCATAGACCATGAACGTTCAGTCAAACGAATGTCCTGAAGTAAACAAACCAATAAAACCTGCACCCAAAACAAAACCAGAATATTGCTGCAACCTAAGAATTTCTTCATTACCCACTTCTAATCACTGCTATCCCATCCAGTGGTAACCACTATCTTGATTTATAATAGTACAGATTTGTTTTGTCTACTTTTGAACTCTCTGTTTGGAATAAGACAGAGTTTATTTATATTTACAAAATGTAACGTGTCAACTTTATCATATTAAAAAAATATAATGATATTAACAACTTTTCTTATTAGAAGTTTCCCTGAGAAGTTGTAGGGTGAAATAAAGCAACTGTTAGGTTATATACATTGAAAGTGGGTTTTTATAAATGTGAAATACTTTTTATGTGAAATACTATATAGGTTTATTTGTATATTTTATATGAAAATACAAAAGGAAAGATGAGGTAGAAAGCAAGAGATAAAAATAAGAGAAGAGAGCAGGGACAATCACTAGCATATGTTTTCTGAAGAGGCTGAAGGGGATGAAATCCAGAGCGCAGATGAAGTGCTTGCTTTTAAATCAGATCTATACTTTGTGAAGGTTAAAAGGCAGGAGCAACTCCGTGCAGATGCAATGTCTAAGGGTGGAATAATGAAGAATCCCATCGATGGTTCCAGTTTTCTGTACAAAGGAGAAGGCCTGAGCCTATGCTAAGTGTCAAGTGGTGAATTGTTCAGTGGCGAGAGAAGGGATTAACCAGGGAGATGGACTGGGCTCTATGACAACTCCATTCAGGGGCCTGGTGAGTGAGTGTGCACTAAGTGTGTTCCCTGTTTGATGCCTTGTTATGTGATTTATTCTCGTGGTATAAAGAATAAATAGAGACAAGAGAAATAGAGGGCTTATTAAGAATGGTTGTTCATTGCTTTGGCTTGCTTATTTTTATAAGCCTATATTTTGTTTTAAGATATTAGGAATGAGAGGAACAAATTAGGAGACTGGAGGAGTGGATAACTATATCTACTGGACTGGAAGTTCCTGAGATTTTCTTAAAAGTATGGAGGGCATTAAAAATATCTAGGAAAAAATTTTAGATTGTGTTTCAAAGAACATAGAAAAGATTAGAAATGACTGGATTCTAAAATAGGTGTTCTCTGTTATTGGCTTACAGCATCTTGTTCTTTCCCTTAATAGTATGTAGCATTTATTACCATATTTATTTGTCTGTGTTTATTTGCTTAATATATGTGTCTTCTAGTATGATAAACTTGTAACTTTAGTTATTTGTTTAGTTGAGCTCTACTGAAGCACAATAATATTTATTGTGTTGAATGTACAGAGTCCATGTAAAAATTTTCCTCTGAATATTAGCATGAGGGTCTGTTCATGTATAGTGTCTCTTCTTGCCTCCTAAACTGGTTTCAAATCAGTGATAAACAAAGACAGTAGGTTTTGAAGCTTAAGTGACATCATGTCTTGAGTCTCCTTTCTCATTTGTAGAGAGTATGCATCAAGAAGAAAAGATTGCCATTCAAAATAATAAAAATTGAAGCCACTTTTCCATTTCAGGAAAACAAGGGAATGTAACTCAGGGGAAAATGTTTATAAAAGGTTAGGGGAAACTGTTTATGAAAGGTTAGGTGCTATATAGTTTTAGTAAAATAAATTGAGAAAAGCAGAAATTTAATTGTCCTGTATAATAAAGAATTGAGAAATGATGAGCAATATAATAGTCCCCAACAGAGTTATTTTGTGGGAGAATCATAAAGGAAATTCAATAATAAATTTTGACTGGTGGGAAGATTTGGGAGAATGGCATTGAAACATGTAAAATATCATGTATGAAACGAGATGCCAGTCCAGGTTGGATGCACGATACTGGATGCTTGGGGCTAGTGCACTGGGATGACCCAGAGGGATGGTATGGGGAGGGAGGAGGGAGGAGGGTTCAGGATGGGGAACACATGTATACCTGTGGCGGATTCATTTTGATATTTGGCAAAACTAATACAATTATGTAAAGTTTAAAAATAAAATAAAATTAAAAAAAATAATAAATAAATACAAAGGGATTCTAATTAGTGATTTTCATCAACTTTGTTTTAGAGAGGATCTCAGGGGGTATTTTATTTTACTTTAAGTTATCATTCCAGGATAGCTTCTCCTATCTCACTGCAATCTCAGCTGCAAAGATAGCTCAGGCTCCTGGAGCTGGACTGACCTGAGGGCAGAATTTGAGCCTCTAATGTTTCATTATGCTCCAGCCTCCTGCAGATCTCTGTGTGCTACCCCATTGATTCCAGATAATGGATCTTCAGATGCAGTTTTGACTCTTATGCTTCTGTGACCTTGGCACACACCAGGCAGGGCCCAGATATGCACTTCTTTTCTACTGAGCCTATACTCTAAATTCTTGTGTTATTACTGCTTTATAGGTAGCTGTCTTAGACACAATGTGCCTACATAACTCCTATGCAGAATTAATGAAGTTTTAATTGTACTATGGGCTTCCCTGGTGGCTCAGGTGGTAAAGAATCCACCTGTAGTTCAGGAGACCTGGCTTCAGTCTCTGGGTTAGGAGGATCCCCTGAAGAAGGGAATAGTTACCCACTCCAGTATTCTTGCCTGGAGAATCCCACGGACAGAGGAGCCTGGTGGGCTACAGTCCATTGGGTCACTCAGACATGACTGAGCGACTAACACTTTCATTTTTGCAATTATATTATTACATGATTTGACATATATTTTCCAATTCTTTCTACTAGAGTTAATCCCCAATTCTCTTAATTCCTTGAAAAACTGGAATTTTTCAAAGTGAGAAATCAAAACAGTTTTTCCAGGCATATCTTCAACCTTCATGTGCACGACACAAATTTTGGAAGCAGGTTTAATAATTAATGGGAAATATGCTTCTGGCTATGTATTAAAGTACATCTAAATGCCTCTGAATTCTCATCCTGCAAGGTAGTTGAAATGACATTTGTTGAACTTGAATAGTAAATATTGGAAATTGTGGCAATTTATAACATTACAAACAAAACATGATGACATTATACAGTTTAAACAAGATAAACAAATTCTTTGTATACAGTAATGGGGTTGATCGTTGTTTATCCAGTATTGGTTTCCTCTTCCTTTTTCATAACAGAATGCTAACTTAGTTTATGTATGCATGTCACTCCTACAAGGCCTATACCTCAGGAAATTTGACCCTAATCTCAATTCCAAGGAGAGGTCAGACTGGACGAAAAGAAATCCCATCTCACTTCTCAATGATCAGCTCAAAAGTAAGTTTGTGACCCAGCGTTGTCCTGTAAAATATGAGGTTAGGTTTTCAGATATCTTTCAGGGAAATTTTTCTTATCTTAAGTCTCTGCAAACCAGTTCTCTTTCTCCTGCAAAATATGAGCAAGGGAATTTTACATACTAGCGGTCATTCTATAATCTGATTTTTACTGGATCAAATAACCTTGAAATCTGACTTGCCTCTGAACCTGCTTTTGTATGAGCTTATGTATTTCCTTACTGTTAAGCCTGTCCAGTTCAGTAGGACAAACATTGAAGGCAGTAAACATATTGTCACACGAATACATGAATAGAGAAAAAAAAAACTGAGAAAGATTATGAAAAACAAACAAAGCGTGATAGAGAATTTAGTTTAGGGGTCAGAGAAGTCCTATTTGAAGGGATCTTGTTTAAACTGAGACCCAGAATGTCATTTTCTAGGTAAAGATTCAGGAAAAGGATATTCCTTGCTAAGATTCCACGGTAGGAAATTTATTGGCACTTCTGAGGAACTCAGAGAAACTTAGCGTGACTCAATCAAGGGTAATGAGCAAGTAGGGAATTAGGAAACTGTATAAAATGAGGCTAGGGATACCAGCAACAGTCAGGTACCACAGAACATTTAAAGTCTGGGAGGAATTGTGAATTCAATCATCAAATATCATAAGATTTTGTAAGCTCAATGGCGTGTTTCTTTTCTCTTTTTCCTTGACTGCACTGGGTTCTCTTTGCTTTGGGGAGGGCTTTCTCTAACTGCGGTATGTGGCGGCTCCTGTTCATTGTGGTGCTCATGCTTCTCACGGAAGTGGCTTTTCTTGCTGTGGCTCTTGGGCTCTAGGCATGAGGGCTGTAGTTTTTGTGGCACATGGGCTTAGTTGCTCTGCCCGCATTCTGTGGAATCTTCCCAGCCCAGGGACTGAACCCATGGCCCCTGCATTGGCAGGCAGATTCATCTGGGAAATCCATGTCTGTCTTTTTTACATTGTCCTTGGCCTCACGTTAATAACCGCTCTATAAGGAGTATCTTGTAGGCATGTACATGAGTGAGGGAGGTAAATGTTTCCCCACTCTCCAAGGTTCCCACTGTTCTCTTTTTCTATTGGTGAAAACACAATGACCACATGTTAAATTTTCTTTTTTTTTTTTTATGCCAACTTAGGTAGTCCAATTTTTTAATATGAGCACAAAATTTACAGTCCAATTTTTAGTTAACCTAAATCAGAGTTTACATTCAAATCCTGCTTGGGTAAACACGACAATGAGTTTTGTTATTTATGGTCAGGTATAAGCTTGACTATATCTTTTTTATCAGCAACATATTAGAGGTATATCCCTGGAGGAGGGAATGGCAACCCACTCCGGTATTCTTGCCTGGAGGATTACAGTCCATGGGGGTCACAGAAGAGTTGGACACCAATGATACAACTGAGCACACTAGAGGAATGAATATACTATTGAGGAACCCCCAGAAGAACATGTAACTCAGAATAGTAAGCCTGCCTGATGAACCTGCTTTATCACTGTCTTCTTCTTGTCCTTATGTTTAGTCTACCATGAGGACACCAGATTCTCCAAAAATATTGACTGGAAAGCAGAGGGAAGTAGGAATTACTAAGATTGGACCTAGAAAACTTGTATAGGTAAATGACTCTTCCCTGAGTGAAGTGACTAGTAGAAGTCTAAAATAAGTGGCCATTGAAGAATAGGATATTGATCCATTAATAGCAGCTGAAACTTGTAGCACCTTGGTCTGTTGACAGGCTTCCCTTGTGGCTTAGCTGGTAAAGAACCTGCCTGCAATGTGGGAGACCTAGGTTCAATCCCTGGATTGGGAAGATAATTGGGAAGATACCCTGAAGAAGGAAAAGGCTACCCACTCCAGTATTCTGGCCTAGAGAATTTCCATGGACTGTATAGTTCATAGGGTCACAAAGAGTCAGACACGGCTGAGCAACTTTCACTTTCACGTCACTGGTCTACTGACAATGGCTGATATAAAAAGTCTGTATTTGATGGGTAAGATAGAGAAGCCGGAATTCTCAGGGAGGTAACACTAAAAATTAAGTAGGCAAGAACTTTATGATTTAGGGAAAACCATACAGATAATGGGGAACAGAGTTTTCTCCCAAAGAGAAGGTGACGTCAGTTTAGAAAGACTGACAAATAGATTGCAAATCAGTCAAGGCTCCAAATCCAGTGTGGAAAATTGAAAGGTAGTGAGAAGCTGAGATTGAAGAGGAAGAGTTAAAATTCTACATACCCTCCTGTTTGTTCTGCCTCTGTAACTCAGCTTGTTCCTTGCAAAGTCTGGATCATGTAGGTCACGTAGTCTTGGAAAATGGGGACTTCCAATACTAGGAACTGGAGCTTATCTCATTCACCCTTGTCCTGCTCTTTGCAACTACCCAGCACCTGCAATCCTGCTTAATCACAACTGTCCCTGTAAAGGTCAGGCATCTTCCTCCCCGTCTGGACCACTGTTCCCATGCATGAAACCCCTTAGTTTAAATCAACCTCTTAGCAGCTAGTGTTGCCCACTATTGCCTGTCTGTAAAAACTCTGTAACCCCTTTGTTCAGGGCTCAGGGCTTGACGTGTTAACTCCTCTGGGCCCGCTGGTGTAATACATCTGAGTTCTCCAATACTCCAAATGTGGTGCTTGGTTTCTGGATTACTGGTTTCTGCAATAAGATATCCATTACATATAAAGGGAATAGAAACAAATTGTAATTTCTTACTGATTTCTTCATTGATAACAAATTAAATATAATCTTTGATACACGTTGAAAAAAAATGTAGCAATCACAACACAATTACAGCAACAAAAAGCTGTCACCATCATCATTACTGTTACTAAAGCTATTAGCATTCACACTTTTAATGCTATGCACATTGCAATCATTATCTCTCTCACCATAGAACTATGTGGTGGTGAGTGTTCAGTTCAGTCCAATACTCACTGGAAGGAAAAAAAATCCAAAGCAGATTCTTTGAGGAATATCCTTTATTACCTTACTGAAATAAATATACATTCTTTAGCCATGTTAGATGTATATTTTGTACTTGCAGGGCAAAAAAAAATCAGAATCAAAATTTTGAGAACTTGCCTATTTCTCTGTTTCATAAATAATAACTTCTAGAAGTTGTTCTACAAATCTCAGATCCTGAATTAACCTGAAGGAACACTGACAGCATGTGTGTGTGCTCAGTTATGTCTGACTCTTTGTGAACCCATGGACTGCATCCCTGTAGGCTCCTCTGTCCATGGAATTTTCCAGACAAGAATACTCAAGAGGGTTGACATTTCTTACTCCAGGAGATCTTCCCAAACAGGGATTGAACCTATCTCTTGTATCGTGCATTGGCAGGCAGATTCTTTACCACTGTGCCACCTGGGAAGCCTTTGGTATGAGATAAATGCCCTGGGTCCTTGAGTTGAGAGCATTTGATAGTGGTGTCATATAGGTTGACAAAATTCATTTATTTCCAACTGACCAAGGGTCACTAGGCACAAAGAAACTAGGGGATTTTTCTATTATAAAGAGGGACAACAGTGACTATATATTCATAGAATATTTGTTAGAATACAAATCAGAAAATTCTATTTTTTTCAACAGTGATAAATATTTCTAGGATCTGTGTATTAGGTGTTAAAAAAATGAATTTCCCAAATTTAAAAGTAATATCTTAGTTCCTTCATAAAGAGTGTATGAGGGAAATAGAATTATTCACAAAAAATTGGGTCAGGCAACCTGAATCCAATGAACTGAATATATTGCTGGCACCTGAATCCATGACCAAGCTGTTTCTCATTTATGGTTTCTATTACCCGTGGCCTCTCTTCCTGCTCCAGCAAAGTGTGGCTTTGAAATTATAATTTCAAATGAAGCTAATAATAACATGTTTTGCTGAAGCTGTTTCTAGCAAAGTGTAAAATTCCACATTGATCGACTCTGTTTGAGTCAGTGAAAGCCAAAAACAATCAATATGACATAAAAGATAACTACATTTCTCTTTTGAATTTGCATATTGCTGGGTGAAGAGAGTCAAAATAATTTTCCCATGTTTTCTGGTTGGGCAAGTATATTTTAAGACTTTTTGCTTGAATTATACAGTAAGAGTAGCAACAGTACATACCTTAATTCTGTTTTGAATAGCAGGCTTAGTGCCCTTTGGAAGCAATGGAATGCTCTAATTGGTTGAAGAGGTTTCAGAAATATATTCAGTAACTGACTTGTGGACAGTTGTAAATAATTCATTACAAAGCATCCAATTAGTTTTTGAATTATCCCAGTACCTAAAACATGGATGAGTGGGCTTATTGTAGATGTCGAGGAATAAATATTTGTCAAAAGAATTTAGGCTATTCCTAAAATTAGGATTATGTATTTATTTATTTACAATTATTCCTTTATCTATTGGTGATGTCCAAAGGCCAAAAAGCCACAAGTGGACTAGTCAGGGCATGAAGATACTAGTAAATTTTATAATATAAAAATAAAACCCTGTTGAATTTACACTATTCTTGAAAATTATGTCGTTTCACATGGGAAAAGATGATTTGTTTTCTGTGAAAAGTAGACTCATTCAAATAATAGAGCTAATATTATGGAAGCTCCTTTACCTCATATTCGGTTTAATCCTTTTAATCACTAGAGTGGGCACTCCTTAATGTACTAATAGTTTTACATTTATATAGCACATGGCTCTGGGCTTCCCTGGTAGCTCAGCAGTAAAGAATCTGCCTGCTAATGCAGAAGACATGGGTGCAATCCCGGGGTCAGGAAGATCCCCCCGGAGAATGAAATGGCAACCCACTCTAGTATTCTTGCCTGGGAAATCCTATGGACAGAGCAGCCTAGTGGCCTACCATCTATGGGGTCACAAAGAGTCAGACAGGACTAAGTGATTAAACAACGACAATAGCACATGACTTTACTAATAAATAAATAATAAAGGTATTTATTATTTAAGGTATTTATTATTAAATACCTTTATTTAATATCACCATGAATGAACGGCTTAGAAAGACCTTTTACCATTTTTGGCTTTAAAAATATTACCATTTCCCTGTTATCACTTATTTCCCATTTAGAATCCACAGATACAAGCCCATATACAACCTGTGGCCCTTTTCTTGTGTATTTATCCTCTGGAATGTAGTCTTTCCATTGCCATTTACTATGTGACTGGAAGATACATATGTAACTGTTTAATTAAAAATAGCCTCATTGAGTTGACAATTCTTTCCTTTTGATATCATTAATTGTAATGTAATCATCTTTTGCAATACCTATTTAAATGATGTAACTTAACTTTTTACAAACTATGTCTCACATTCTGCAAGTTTACTTATTAATAAATTTTATTTTAAGGTTTTCCCAGGAAAGATATCAATGCATTTATTTACAGATATTTTTTAGGACAGTCTGGAATGATGTCTGAGATCTATTAAACTGAAGTGTAAAAAAGAGACAAATGGAAACCCTGTGAGAGCTTAAAAATATGCAAATTCAGAAAAATATAACTTATGGTATGTGGGAAAGAAAAACATTTAGGAATATTTGATTTATTATATATTCCATTTGCAAGAAAAAACTTTTGTATTAACAGGGTAATGGTGTTGCCAATAATGTTCATATGATATTAGGTTGTACTCAGAAACTGTGTTCAGAAAAAGCCAAAGGGGTAATGGTTATCCCATACCACAGTTCTGGAGCCACACAGCACAGACTTTAGGAGATATACTTTGAAATCACATTACTTAGGTATTGGTCTTGTCTCATATAGACTATTTATGCCGACTTAGGTGGGTTAGTTAATAACATCTTTAAGATCCAGTTTCCTCATCTTTAAATTGGGATGATATAATAGTATTTTCTTTAGACTAATATTAGAATTGATGCTTTTGAACTGTGGTGTTGGAGAAGACTCTTGAGAGCCCCTTGGACTGCAAGGGGATCCAACCAGTCCATTCTGAAGGAGATCAGCCCTGGGATTTCTTTGGAAGAAATGATGCTAAAGCTGAAACTCCAGTACTTTGGCCACCTCATGCAAAGAGTTGACTCATTGGAAAAGACTCTGATGCTGGGAGGGATTGGGGGCGGGAGAAGAAGGGTACGACAGAGGATGAGATGGCCGGAATGCATCACTGACTCGATGGACGTGAGTCTGAGTGAACTCCGGGAGTTGGTGATGGACAGGGAGGCCTGGCCTGCTGCGATTCATGGGGTCACAAGGAGTCGGACACGACTGAGTGACTGAACTGAACTGAACTGAATATTTAAAAATTAAATTAAATAATCTATATATTAGTATGTTTATTTACTCAGTAATTTAAAAAATATGAATACTGAAGAAAGTAAAACAATCTCCCAATTTTTTTTTTTTTGACTACAGAATCCTGTTCCTTGGTAAACAGATATCCTATATAATCAATTTATTGGTGAAATGCTTTCTGTATGTTTTTATCTTCAAGTGAACTTGGCTTTCACTGCAGCCATGTCTATGAGATTTCCTGGTTTTCTACATTCCACTATCTGTAGCCTAGAATTCACATTAAGAGCTTCCCTCACCATTCAACCCTTATCTAAAAATTCTCCTATATTTGAGAGTTTTGCATTCTAGCTACACTATCTTATCCCTAATGTTCTGTAGTAATGTGATTCCCTAATCATCACATTTTCTCATCCTTTGATGGTTTCTCAAGCAAGTGACCTCAGTCTTTTTGAGAAAAGTAATACAAATTCATCTTTTAATCCCAAAATTGTTCATCTGTTTACATATAAAAGATATTCTTCTGATTCTCACTTTGTTGCAGTAAAAGGTGTGTAGATAAAAATTGATCAAGAAATTGAAAAATGATATGGGAATTCCCTGGTGGTCCACTCATTAGGACTCCAGGCTTTCACTGCTGAAGGCTGGGGTTTGACCCCTGGTTGAAGAGATAAGACCTCACAAGCCACGCAGCACAGCCAAAAAACAGAAAAACAAGCAAAAATGACAACAAAAAGAAATTGAAAGATAATTTATTACTGATCTTCAAATGATCCATAATAATCTACTTACAATAAAAAAAATGGAGAGCTAGATTTATGCTTTGCTAATTCATTAGTTTGCCATTTAATGTTTTCTTATCTCTAGAATTTAATATTATAGTACTTGTTAATTAAAATCTGGTTCAGTGATACATACAGTTACTTTATCCATATTTCTTTTACATTAATATACTTGAAATCTTAGACTTATGCTTTTGTATAAACTTTTAAGTTTATGCTTTAAAATTCTATGGTAATTAGAATTAATAAGTATGACATTGCTATAGCAATATATAATAGAAATTAACTCAATCCTAATGCAATTCATGAATAAAAAAATATCATTTAGAAAATATAATCCAGCACATACATAGACCTGTAAAATATTGACAAATGTATAACAATCCGGTTGGAAAACAGCTGAGTTTCTAGACTTGAAAATTTAATTACCCTGTGAATATTTTATATTTAATTACCCCTTCAATATTTTATTTGTATCAAATCAGACCAAACAACAATTTAAAAGGATAATAATTATGACCAGATTTCCTGGACTACAATGCTAAACATATGAAATTTATATAATTGGCTATAAAAATTAAAAAAAAAGCAAACCTATAGGATCATCTTAGAAGACACAGAAAAAACATTTGATTGAGTTCAAAATATATTTCTGATAACAAACTCTTGGCAAATTGTGAATAGAATTGACTTGATTAAGGACATCTATGAAAAAATACAGATAACATCATACTTAATGGTGCAAGGCTGAAAACTTGAAAGATCCCATGTAGAGCATGTATTTGGATATCTTCTTCCTGCTTAGATTGTAAAGCCAAATATGCCTCTCTCTGATTATTTAATGGACTTGATTCGCACAATGCTTCTCTGCATGGTAAGGATTAATTTAGAAAGCTAATAAGCATCACATATAGGGCATTTATTTAGAAGCAAAGCAGAAAAAAACTTTTTAAGTGAACTGATTGCAAATGCACTAATTTGAATTAATTTGCTTCATTTGAACTCTGTTATACTTTTTGAGATCATTAAAAGTGAATAATGTACTATTCTTAATTCTCATGTTGGGAGGGTCCTGAAATGGAAAACTTTAGGTCTGAGCAGTCTTCACATTTTTGAGTTTTATTCTGAAAATTTTATATCTTGTAAATGGGAATAGTAAAAATAAAATCTAAAATTTAACTTTAAATAATGATCTAACATGTATTCTCTTATTAACCCAAGACCAAAGGTTGAAATGAAACAAAGTAGCATTCATCTAAAAGAAATAATAACTTTTATAGCACTCTATTATAAAGTACTAAGGTCATATATAAGTTGCTTAAGCAAACTAACCCAGAAACCAATGATATTAAATGGAATGTCATAATACACAATGCTTTACCACGATGTACATTACTTGAATTTTTCTTCTTTATAATTTTGGTCCAAAATTCATAATTAATGCAAAAAATCATGAGAGTTGTATGAAATATAAAAGAGCTTCTTTGGTGATTTTTCACAGGCATTGTTTTTCTTTTTTACAAGACATCTCATTATACTTAGAGAATTTATTCTAGTTTTCTGCTCTCTCTCACTATACATATTTCTAAACAATAATGAATTAAGGATTAAGCCATTCTTCTGTTTTTAAGTATGGATTGTTTTCCTTTCTTGAATTGCCTTCTCACTCACATTAATAGTTTCATTTTTTTCAATGACAGCACAGTGCATGCTGCTGCTGCTGCTAAGTTGCTTCAGTCGTGTCCGACTCTGTGCGACTCCATAGACGGCAGCCCACCAGGCTCCCCCGTCCCTGGGGTTCTCCAGGCAAGAACACTGGACAGGGTTTCCATTTCCTTCTCCAATGCATGAAAGTGAAAAGTGAAAGCAAAGTTGCTCAGTCGTGTCCAACTCTTAGCGACCCCATGGACTGCAGCCCACCAGGCTCCTCCGTCCATGGGATTTTCCAGGTGAGAGTACAGGAGTGGGGTGCCATTGCCTTCTCTGAGCTCAGAGCATTCTTGCTCTTAAAAACGTATATGGCAACTATTCTTTGCAGGGGCTACTCTTTTCCTTATTGCTACATTTCACTATTAAAAATCTCAATTTCTCTTGAATAGTATGTAGGCTACCTCAAAAGCAGTGCTTGACATTTAGGTTGCTAAATGTCCTGGCTAATATAAATAGTGCTCCAGTGAACACTGGGGTATATGTATCTTTCTGAATTATGGTTTTCCCAGGGTATATGCCTAGTAGTGGAACTGCTGGGTCATATGGTAGCTCTATTTTTAGTTTTTTAAGGAACCTCTATGTGTTCATAGACAGATGAATGGATAAAGAAGATGTGGTACATATATACAATGGAATATTACTCAGCCATAAAAAGGAATGATATTAGGTCATTTGTAGAGATGTGGATGAACCTAGAATCTGTTGCACATACTGAAGTAAGTCAGAAAAAGGAAAACAAATATCATATCAATGATAAATATAAAATGTCATATATGCATATATATATATATGTATAGGCATATCATATAACATATATGCAATATTAATGCATATATGTGGAATAAATAGTACAGATGAACTTATTTGCAGGGCAGGTATAGAGATGCAGATGCAGAGAACAGACTTGTGGATGGGGTGGAGTGTAAAGGTGGGTAGGATGAATTGGGAGATTGGGATTGACACATACACTACCATGTGTAAAATAGATAGCTAATGGAAAGATGCTATAACACAGACAGCCCAGTCCAGTGCTCTGAGATGACCTAGAGGAGTTGGGTGGGAGGAGTGGGAAGGAGGTCCAAGAAAGGGGGGATATATATGTGTGTGTGTGTGTATATATCTGATTAAATTCATTGTACAGCAGGAACTAACACAATACTATAAAGCCACTATACCCCAATTAAAAAAAAAATAAAATAAAAAGAAAGCAGAAACCAAAGGAAAAGAAAAAAAGGTAGTGCTTGACTTTACTTTTAGAGCAAGAGTAAGCAAATTACAGCCTGAAGGCCAAATCCATTCCACTTTCTCCTATTGCATAGTAGTGAATTAAGACTTATTTTTATATTCTTAAATGGTTGAAAGAAATGAAAATACTTGGTGAAATGTGAAAATAAAATGAAATTTGAAAAGATATCTATAAATGAAATTTTGAATTCTTAAAATTAAATGTTTGTGAAAATTTTCCTGTTCATATATGAGTTCTGCATCATATCTTTGATTTGTATCTTGACCAGCAAAGCCTAAATATTTAACAAAAAGCTCTTGACAGACAAGAAATGGATTGCAATTTTTATGAAATACTACTTTTTATATCAGTTTTTAAAAATGATTTCAGTGACTGAAGAAAATATGCATTAAAAAAAAACAGGAATGAAATTAATTTTAAAGCAATTATTTGGGTTCCAAATAGGAAAAGGAGTACATCAAGGCTATGTATTGTCACCCTGCTTATTTAACTTATATTCAGAGTACATCACGAGAAAGGCTGGGCTGGAGGAAGCACAAGGTGGAATCAAGATTGCTGGGAGAAATATCAATAACCACAGATATGCAGATGACACCACCCTTATGGCAGAAAGTGAAGAGGAACTAAAGAGCCTCTTGATGAAAGTGAAAGAGGAGAGTGAAAAAGTTGGCTTAAAGCTCAACATTCAGAAAACTAAGATCATGGCATCTGGTCCCATCACTTCATGGCAAATAGATGGGGAAACAGTGGCAGACTTTTTTTGGGGCTTCAAAATCATTGCAGATTGTGACTGCAGCCATGAAATTAAAAGATTCTTACTTCTTGGAAGGAAAGTTATGACCAACCTAGACACCATATTATTTTTATTTTATTTTATTTTAAACTTTACATAATTGTATTAGACAGCATATTAAAAAGCAGAGACATTAGTTTGCCAACAAAGGTTCGTCTAGTCAAGGCTATGGTTTTTCCAGTAGTCATGTATGGATGTGAGAGTTGGACTATAAAGAAACCTGAGTGCTGAAGAATTGATGCTTTTGAACTGTGGTGTTGGAGAAGACTCTTGAGAGTCCCTTGGACTGCAAGGAGATCCAACCAGTCCATCCTAAAGGAGATCAGTCCTAAGCTTTCATTGGAAGGATTGATGTTGAAGCTGAAACTCCAATACTCTGGCCACCTGATATGAAGAACTGACTCAGTGGAAAAGATCTTGATACTGGGAAATTTAGAAGGCGGGAGGAGAAGGGGACGACAGAGGATGAGATGGTTGGATGGCATCACCGACTCAATGGAAGTGACTTTGGGTAAACTCTGGGAGTTGGTGATGGTCAGGGAGGCCTGGTGTGCTGCGGTCCATTGGGTTGCAAAGAGTCAGACATAACTGAGTGACTGAACTGATGGGATCTTTTATATCTAAAAATGTACCATGCCTTCAGGTTATCTTTTGGTGACAGGATATCTTCTTTCCAGAAAGTTTTATAACATAATTATTTTCTAGAGACAGTTTACCAGACATTAATAAATTGGACTCATGAACTTACAATCATTGGTGTGCTTCTAGTTCTGAAAACAAAAATTTTTTCCCCCTTCTTCATTTCCTTATTTCTTCTTCCTTGTCTCTCCTGAAGTTTGAAACACATGATATCTATTCTTCTTCCATTGAAGTATCCTCTATAACCTCCTTTCAGACTTCTTGTTAAATGTGTCATCCACAAACTAGTAGGATTTATCTAAAATGCATATATGATCATTATCTTGCAACGTTTCAATCAGTCCAACTGCTACATCTGAATAAGTCTCTTTCCAGCCTAGTTTTTCACTATTCACCAATAAAAACAAGTCATGTGGAAAAACCTGGGACACCTAGACAATGCCTTATTTGCTTTTGCCTCCTACTTTGAATAAACCTTTTTTTTTTTTTTCCTGACTGGGTAAGATTACACTGTGGAGATCTATTCATTCTTTATGACTTTGCACAAGGACCATTTCTGATGTATCTTACTCTTCACGTCTGCCTTGGCTGAAATTAGTAATAATATTGGGGGCTTCTTCAGCATTCCATATGAAATCACAGCTTTTGTATTATTTGTAATGTTGTAACGATTGAATTGCTCAACCAGCTTCCTTCCCACTAGTGTGAAAATTCCTTGAAGACATGACTGTGACGTAAGTTTCTCTGTAACGTTACTTACAAAGCACCTTAGCTTTCCTGTTGTGTGGATTAAGCCGCAAAGTCTTTTTATTCTCCCCCTATACTTTCGTTTTGTTGAAAGATTTCCAGTATCTCAGAGTGGGTCTATGGGACATGTAGAGGTGGGTACTTTTTAAGAAAATACATCTACAATGGTCTGAAAGCTAGTATCT
Organism: Bison bison bison; assembly: GCF_000754665.1. NCBI lineage: Eukaryota > Metazoa > Chordata > Mammalia > Artiodactyla > Bovidae > Bison > Bison bison. The sequence goes on along the minus strand of NW_011494875.1, from coordinate 404,960 downwards.
GCTCAAAATTTTTACGATGAATCCTAATATCCAATGTGTTGGTACTTTAAGGTGGGGCCTTTGGGAGGTGATTAGGTCATGAGGGCAGCTTTCATGAGTGGGATTAGTGTCCTTATAAAAGAGCCATGAAAATAAAAGATGCTTACTCCTTAGAAGAAAAACTATGACCAACCCAGACAGCATATTAAAACATTACTTTGCCAACAAAGGTCCTTCTAGTCAATGCTATGGTTTTTCCAGTAGTCATGTATGGATGTGAGAGTTGGACTATACAGAAAGCTGAGTGCTGAAGAATCAATGCTTTTGAACTGTGGTGTTGGAGAAGACCCTTGATAGTCCCTTGAAATGCAAGAGGTCAAACCAGTCAATCCTAAAGGAAATCAACCCTGAATATTCATTGGAAGGACTGATGCTGAAGCTGAAACTCCAATACTTTGGCCACCTGATGTGAAGAACTGACTCATTTGAAAAGACTCTGATGCTGGGAAAGATGGAAGGCAGGAGGAGAAGGGGACAACAGTGAATAAGATGGTTGGGTGGCATCACCGACTCAATGGACATGAGTTTAAGCAAGCTCCAGGAGTTGGTGATGGGCAGGGAGGCCTGGCAGGCTGCAGTCCATGAGGTTGCAAGGAGTCAGACACAACCGAGCAACTGAACTGACTGAAAAGAGGCTCAGAGAGGGGTCCTCTGCCCTTTCACCACATGAGGTTAGAGTGAGAAGATGACTCTCTGTGATGAACCCAGGAACTTTCTCAGATGACTGATCTGTCAACACCTTCATCTGGGACTTCCCAGTCTCCAGAACTGTGAGAAATAAGTTTCTGTTGTCTCTAAGCTACCCAGTTTATACTATTTTATTATAACAACCCAAACAGACTAAGACTTCTGAGAAAAAAAGTGTAGAAACTTTACGCATTGCTTGTCAGAAACAGAATAAAATAAATGTATAAATTCACGTTAGTTGTGCTGTCATGAATTGATAAGGTGGTAATAACGGGCCAAGCATTTAAAGTGTCATCCCTGGAAATCAAGGACTGTCTAAATATGGCACAGTGTGACAAAGAGTCAAATTGATGAATTGAGCATATCTACAGTGTTTTGTACTCATGTTTTTCCACTAAAATAAGTATTATATGTATAATATGTGCATTATGTGTATAATAATGTATTATATATAATATATGTATAATATGTATGCAAAATATGCATATTATATAAATATATAAAATAATAAATATGATACACAATATACATATAAAAGAATTGAGGAGTACATTGATTTATTTTTACTTTTCTTAAAATTTTCTTTTGCCTGCTAGATTATTATTATTTTTTGCAGATGATATAAACAAAACACTTAAGAGGACTGTGATAAATTCTCAGGATTGCCTTGGCTATTTGGGGTCTTTTGTGCTTCTATATCAGAGAAGGCAATGGCACCCCACTCCAGTACTCTTGCCTGGAAAATCCCACGGGTGGAGGAGCCTGGTAGGCTGCAGTCCATGGGGTTGTGAAGAGTCAGATATGACTGAACGACTTCACGTTCACTTTTCACTTCATGCATTGGAGAAAGAAATGGCAACACACTCCAGTGTTCTTGCCTGGAGAATCCCAGGGACGGGGGAGCCTGGTGGGCTGCCGTCTATGGGGTCGCACAGAGTGATTCTATATACATTTTAGTATTTTGTTGTTGTTGTTCTATTTCTGTGAAAGATGCTATTGGGATTTTGATAGGGACTGCATGGAAACTGTAGATTGCTTTAGGTAGTATGGACATTTAATAACCTTAATTCTTTTAATACATGAGCATGGAATATATTGCCATCGAGTGTCTTCTTCAAGTGTTTTTCAGCAGTGTCTTATGGTTTTCAGGGTATAGCTCTCACTTTCTTGGTTAAATTTCTTCTTAGCTATCTTAATTCTTTTTTGTTGTGATTGTAAATGGGGTTGCTTTCTTAATTTCTCTTTCTTCTAGTTCAATCTATCACTTTTAAAATGCTGCAAGTTTAGTGAGTGGTCTTGTTCCCTATTTCTGCCCTTAAGGGAAAGGTGGAAAACACACACACACACACACACTTTTTTCAGGTTTAGTGGAATGCTTTTAGTGCTTGGTTCTTCTCTTTCTTTTCTTCACAAAGTAAATGTTTATTAGTTTATGTAGAACTAAGCTTGTTTTCTAGAGTATTCCCAAACACATCTCATTCATCCAAAGCAAAATCAGCCTCAAGTATATTAGCCAAATGTCTTAATCTCCTGATTAAGTTGCTTGTTTGTGCCTTTAGCAATAAATTAGTGGCAGGAGAGGAATTAGAACAGACACTCCTGAGATGCTTCTCTACCTTCTGCTTCAGTTAGAAAGGAAAATAATGAAGATTTTCTGTTCAATGCTTGTGGGTAATCAGACTTTCTATTATCTAAATACTAATTGGTTTCTTATTCAATCTATTCATTTAAGGTGAAATACTAATTAAATGCTTTCTCTTCATGAATTTTTTTCTTAGGACAGTAAAACAGCTAATGAATGGAAAGGTGTTCAGAGTTTTTAATGGCTACAAATCAATATATATCAGGAGTTTATTTACTTTTTTAGGGTTTTTTCAGATAACAGATGTATCTTGGTTTGCCTTATTGTCATTGTCATGTTCAGTTGTGTACGACTCTTTGTGACCCCATAGACTGTAGCCCATCAGGCTCCTCTGTCCACCAAATTTAGGCAAGAATATTGGAGCAGGTTGCCATTTCCAGCTCTAGGGGATCTTCCTGACCCAGGGATTGAATCCACGTCTCTTAAGTTTCCTGCATTGCCAGGCAGATTCTTTACCACTGAGCCAGATTTACAATTATTAAAAATCTCTAGAGTTTCTAACAGGCCAAACATGCCATAATGGGAGAACAGAATTAAACCCGTGGTGTATGTGAGAGAGGCTTCCTACTCTCTCTATATCTTCCCTGTCTTTTTGGTCCTAATGGAGATTACTGTGCTTGAAAGCCCAGCAGGCATGTCTATTCCTGCTGTGAGTGTGCGTGTGTGTTTAAGTTCCTTCAGGAGGCAAAGTCATACTGCTAATAACTTTGTTAGTGGCCATTCAGAAAAGATAAAGACTGCTGCATGCCTATACTATCAATGGATGTATATAGTGTTTAAATGTGTTTTTGTGAAAAGATGTTCAAGTTTCTTTAGAAGGAAAAAGTGGTTTCTGAAAAATGTAGGCCTTCTTTGTATGGTGAAACAAGTAGAAGAGTATGAATTTTTTAAACTTTATATTTTGAAATAGCTTAACTCATAATATTATGTGTCAATGTATAGAGCTTACTTTTGTATTCAGCTCTTCTTTCATTCAGCTTCCCCAGTGATAACACCTAAGGTAAAAATAGGTACATTTTGAAAATCAGGAAATTGACATTCATACAATGCTATAAACTAAACTACAGACCTTCTTCCAATTTCACCAGTTTTTTCAAGCACTTGCTTTTGCTTTGGTTTTTACCCTGATGTGCAACATGTTAAAACTTTTATCATGTGTACAGTTCCATATAACTACCACCAAAATCAAGATGCAGACTCCTCCATAGATACAGAGAAACCTCTACTCCCTCATTCTCTCAGTATAAAGTTGTCATTTTGAGAATGTTATATAAATAGAATCATGTTATATGTAACCTTTTATGGTTGATTTTCCCCACTCAGCAAAATTCCCTAGAGATAGATCCAAATAGTTGAGTATATGACTAGTTATTTTATTTAATTGCTGACTAGTATTCCATAGTTATGGACATTCTTTTTTAATTCATAAAGTTTTTTGTTTATTTTAGAAGGACATTTGAATTATTTCTAAATTTGGTTATTATAAAGTGACAGTGAACATTGATGTACAGGTTTTTGTATGGATATACATTTTTATTTTTGCCAGAATCAATATCCAGGAGTCAAATCACTGAGTTGTGAAATGATATTAAAACACACACATACACACACCTGCACAGATTCATCTCTGAAGTATGTCAAGATATGTGAAGAAGTATGGTCATGAAACTATCTTGCAAATGCATTTAAGTTTTAATAAGCACAGTGAATGTTATTCTGCAAAGATGTCCAAGTAGACTTTCTAAAGCTTTCTTGGTGGTTCAGACAGTAAAGAATCTACCTGCGACGCAGGAGACTTGAGTTCAATCCCTGGGTCAGGAAGATCCCCTGGGGAAGGAAATGGCAACCCATTCTAGTATTCTTGGCTGGAGAATTTCTAAGCACACTCTGTCCTTTACCACTTTCTGAAGTGGCATCAGAGGAAGCCTTACAAAAACTTGATCACAATTTTGGAAGTATAAAAACAGAAGATCCTTCTGCTAAGAAGTTTCTTTTTGCATATTTGTGTTTAAGGCACATGGAAGATTTTTGATATCATTTAATACATGGACTTACTCCAGACCCTAGCACTGATAATTATCAGAGCACAAGTTTTTTAGAATATTCCATCCTTTTATGGTATGCAATGCCATTTCATCACATACTAAAATTCATTTTTCACATTTCTGTGTTTTATATCTATTCTAATACTATACTTGTTTAATACTTTCACTAAAACGTATCACAAACCTTAGAGTGTCCAAGATATTAAAATTTCCTAAATATCAATATATCATTTTTATGCAAATTCCTATGCTTGTACTGTAATTTAATAAAATGTTGCAATTTCTTCCATAAGCATCATGCTCATCTTTTATTAGAGATATGCCCATGATACATATATACACACACATGCCACACACACACATATACAAAGACACAGATGTGGAGAGAGAGAAAATGATTGAGGTGAGAGATTTATTGAATTGAGATTGGAAAAGAGTTACTATGAAACATGGAAACCTTTCAAAATTATGTTTTCCAACTTTGTTATAGGTAGAGAATCACTGATTTTTGTATATTGATTGTATATTTACCAAAGTTGCTAAGTTCTCTCATTAATCATAAAGACTTTAGATTCCATTAGGTTTTCTATATAGACAGTGCAGTTCTGCTTCTTCATGTATAATCTCTATAATAGTAGATCTTTCTTTTGGTATGTACACTGGCTATTCCTCTTTATCTTCTGTACATGTTCCCTAGAGATAACAAGCTCTCCTGGTTTCCCCCTACTTTTCTGGCATCTTATTCTCTGCTTCTTTATTCTTCCTGTCTCTTAGTGCTGGATGCTTCAGCAATCAGACCTTTGAGGTCCTCTCCCTTGTATCTAGATTCCCTAAGTAAATCATTTAATCTCGCTGCTTTAAGCACATAGGAACACTGGTGACTTTCAAGTTTATAAATGCAAGTGTTCTTTCTTGAACATGAGATGTGTATGATCACTATTTATTCAGTTTCTCCAACTTATATGTTTATTAAGGATCTGAAACTTACTATCTTGGAAAATGAAGTCCAAATACTGCTGAGCTAGAGCATGAGCAAGTTGAAGTGTAAGAGCAGGTAAGGATCAGACTGAATTTAATTATAGACATTATGACATTTTGTCTTTGCTCTAGAAACAATGACAAAATATTGATATGTTTTAAGAAAGGAATAATGTTTAAATTTGCCACTTTAAAATTCTAGTCATAATACGTAGATTCATGAGGCATGTTAATAGATAAAGAAATGCAGTTCAGAGACTATCAGTAGTCTAAGTGAGACGACTTCAAGAATGAGCTTATGGTTGCTGGGGGGCAGGATGAAGAGAGGGATATTTAGGGAGTTTGGGATATACATGTGCACACTGCTATATTTAAATTGGATAACCAATAAGGGTCTACTGTATAGCACGTGGAACTCTGCTCAGTGTTATGTGGTAACCCAGATGTTGTGTACTATAATTTGCTAATTTATCACCTTATTTTTGCATTAACCATACTACTTGAGTTACTGCATTTTTTATATGTGTTTTATTATTTGGCAATATATTTACTTTTTTTGTTGTTAACAAAACACAGGGCAGAACATAAGATCAAAAAATGAACTGTGACTTTGGATATGTCAATAAATTAAGCCAATCTTGAATTTCAATTTTTTTCTGGACTTCCAATTACATGAGCCAACAAACAGCTTCTTTCATAAGGCCAGTTTGATTTGATTTTATTTTGATTTTCATATTAAGTGTTCTGATTAATACAGGAAGAACTAATATAATTTTTGTATGTCATCGTTCTAGTCAGGAAAAGAATATGACATTTATTTGCATATTTTCTACATGTTTCAGTAAATGTTTATCTGTTTGCTTTTCTATATATCTCCTACCATTTTACTTATTCTGATTTTCCTGGAAAGAATTACCATTTTGACTAAATTGTCAGCATAACCTAAACTTCACATTTTATATACACTAGCCATACTCTCAACCTAATGAAGAAAAGCATTGGTTAGGGATTCTTTAAAAATTCCAAAGATAGTTCATACATCAAAAACAAAGTAAATGTAGTCAATTTTCACTTCTGAACTATATACATACAAAGCTAAAATTGACATATTATTTGAAAAAATTGGAGAAAATATCCTGATAATGATTCATGGCTCACAAAACAGGATATTATATTGAAAATTATTCAAAATAGATTAGCAAAATTTTAAATTTCTACAAAGTGATTCTTAAATTAAGCCTTCAGTTCTGTAACTCAATCACGTCCACTCTTTGTGATCCCATGGACTGCAGCATGCCAGGCCTTCCTGTCCATCACCAACTCCTGGAGCTTACTCAAACTCATGTCCGTCGAGTCGTGATGCTATCCAACCATCTCATCCTCTGTCATCCCCTTCTCCTCCTGCCTTCCATCTTTCCCAGCATCAGGGTCTTTTCCAATGAGTCGTTTCTTTGCATCAAGAGGCCAAATTATTGGAGTTTCAGATTCAGCATCAGTCCTTCCAATGAATATTCAAGACTGATTTCCTTTAGGATGGACTGGTTGGATCTCCTTGCAGCCCAAGGGACTCTCAAGAGTCTTCTCTAACACCACAGTTCAAAAGCATCAATTCTTTGGTGCTCAACTTTCTTTATAGTCCAACTCTCACATTCATACATCACTACTAGAAAAACCATGACTTTGGTTAGATGGACCAATGTTAGCAAAGTAATGTGTCTGCTTTTTAATATGCTGTCTACGTTAGTCATAGCTTTTCTTCCAAGGAGCAAGAGTCTTTTAATTTCATGGCTGCAGTCACCTTCTGCCATGATTTTGGAGTCCCACAAAATAAAGTCTGTCACTGTTTCCATTGTTTCCCCATCTATTTGTCATGAAGTGATGGGACCAGATACTATGATCTTAGTTTTCTGAACGTTGAGTTTTAAGCCAAATTTTTTACTCTCTTCTTTCACTTTCACCAAGAGGCTCTTTATTTCTTCTTTGCTTTCTGCCATAAGGGTGGTGTCACCTGCATATCTGAGGTTATTGATATTTCTCCTGGCAATCTTGATTTCAGCTTATGCTTCATCCAGCCTGGCATTTCTCTGCATATAAGTTAAATAAGCAGGGTGACAATATACAACCTTGATGTACTTCTTTCCCGATTTGGAAACAGTCTGTTGTTCCATGTCCAGTTCTAACTGTTGCTTCTCGACCTGCATACAGATTTCTCAGGAGGCAGGTAAGGTGGTCTGGTATCCCCATCTGTTGAAGAATGTTCTGGTTTGCTGTGATTCATCCACACAGTCAAAGGTTTTGGCATAGTTAATAAAGCAGGAGTAGGTGTTTTTCTGGAACTCTCTTACTTTTTGATGATCCAGTGGATGTTGGCAATTTGATCTCTGGTTCCTCTGCCTTTTCTAAATCCATCTTGAACATCATGGGTCACGTAATGTTGAAGCCTGGCTTGGAGGATTTGGAGCAGTACTTTGCTTGCATGTGTGATGAGTGCAATTGTTTGGTAGTTTGAGCATTCTTTGACATTGCCTTTCTTTGGGGTTGGAATGAAAACTGACCTTTTCCAGTCCTGTGGCCACTGCTGAGTTTTCCAAATTTGCTGGCATATTGAGTGTCGCACTTTCACAGCATCATCTTTCAGGATTTGAAAGAGCTCAACTGGAATTCCATCACCTCCACTAGCTTTGTTCGTAGTGATGCTTCCTAAGGCCCGTTTGATGTCACATTCCAGGATGTTTGGCTCTAGGTGAATGATGACACCTTCATGGTTGTCTGGGTTGTGAAGATCTTTTTTTGAATAGTTCTTCTGTGTTTTCTTGTCACCTCTTCTTAATATCTTCTGCTTCTGTTAGGTCCATACCATTTCTGTCCTTTATTGAGCCCATCTTTGCATGAAATACTCCCTTAGTATCTCTAATTTTCTTGAAGAGATTTCTAGTCATTCCCATTCTATTTTTTTCCCTCTATTTCTTTGCATTGATCACTGAGGAAGGCTTTCTTATCTCTCCTTGCTATTCTTTGGAACTCTGCATTCAAATGGGTGTATCTTTCCTTTTCTTCTTTGCCTTTAGCTTCTCTTCTTTTCTCAGCTATTTGTAAAACTTTGTTAGCCTTTGCCCTGCTTTATTCTGTATTCCAAAGCCAAATTTGCCTGTTACTCCAGGTATCTCTTGACTTCCTACTTTTGCATTCCAGTTCCCTATAATGAAAAGGACATCTTCTTGGGGTGTTAGTTCTGGAAGTTCTTGTAGGTCTTCATAGAACCATCTAACTTCAGCTTCTTCAGCATTACTGGTCAGGGCATAGACTTGGATAACTGTGATACTGAATGATTTGCCTTAGAAATCAACAGAGATCATTCTGTCATTTTTGGGATTGCATTTCAGACTCTTGTTGACTTTGATGGATACTCCATTTATTCTAAAGGATTCTTGCCCATAGTAGTAGATACAATGGTCATCTGAGTTAAATTCACCCATTCTAGTCCATTTTAGTTCGCTGATTCCTACATTGTGATGTTCATTCTTGCCATCTCCTGTTTGACCACTTCCAATTTACCTTGATTTATGGACCTAACATTCCAGGTTCCTATGCAATATTGTTCTTTATAGGTTGGACTTTACTCCATCACTAGTCACATCCACAACTGGGTGCTGTTTTTGCTTTGACTTCGTCTCTTCATTCTTCCTGGAATTATTTCTCCACTGTTCTCCAGTAGCATATTAGCACCTACCATTCTGGGAAGTTCATCTTTCACTGTCCTATCATTTTGCCTTTTCATACTGTTCATGGGGTTCAAGGCAAGAAAACTGAAGTGGTTTGCCATTCCCTTCTCCAGTGGACCACGTATTGTCAGAACTCTCCGCTATGACCCATCTGTCTTTGGTGGCCTTATATGGCATGGCTCATGGTTTCTTTGAATTAGAATAAGGCTATGGTCCTTGTGATCAGTTTGATTAGTTATTTGTGATTGTGGTTTTCATTTTGTCTGCCCTCTGATGGATAAGGACAAGAGGCTGATGGAAGCTTCATGATGGGAGAGACTGACTGAGGGGGAAACTGGGTCTTGTTGATGGGAGAACTATGCTCAGTAAATCTTTAATCCAATTTTCTGTTGAAGGGTGGGGCTGTGTTCCCTCCCTGTTGTTTGACCTGAGGCCAAACTATGGTGGAGGCAATGAAGATAGTGGCAACCTCCTTCAAAAGGTCCCATGCACACATTGCTGCACTCAGTGGCCCCGATCCTGCATCAGGCCACCGCTGACCCACACCTCTGCCAGAGACTCCTGGACACTCACGGGCAAGTCTGGGTCAGTCTCTTGTGGGGTCATTGCTCCTTTCTGCTGGGTCCTGGTGTGCACAAAGTTTTGTTTTTGCCCTCCCAGAGCCAATTTCCCAGTCCTGTATAAGTTCTCGCAGCTCTATGGTACATTTCATGGCAACCTCTTCCAAGAGCGCTTATGTCATTCCCAGGTCTGCTGCATTCAGAGCCTCTACCCCTGTGGCAGGCCACTGCTGACCAACCTATACAGGAGACACTCAAACACTCAAAGGCAGGTCTAGCTCAGTCTCTGTGGAGTTTCCTGGTACCCACAAGATTTGGTCTGAGCCCTCTGAATGTCTCTGGAAGGTATGTGGTTTGATTCTAAATGTGATTTCCCCCCTCCTACTGTCTTGCTGAGGCTTCTCCTTTGCCATTGGACATGGTGTATATTTTTTTGGTGGGATCCAACATTCTCCTGTCGATGGTTGTTTAGCAGTGAGTTGTAATTTTGGAGTTCTCACAGGAGAAGATGTCCTTTTACTCTGGTAGACAGTTATAATCTTAAATTTAGCCTACAGGTGAAAAATAAAAGACTTTTATAAATATCAAACACATTGACAGATGGTTTAAATTTATCTACAAATCTTAGCTTTTGCTGATGGAACATTTCCTAAATTGCTACTGTGAAGACAAATTAAAAACTTTGCAAAAACTTTTAAAAATTGTTTAAAATATGAATTCATGTGAAATATAAATTCTTAAAAAGAAAGTGGTATACTAATGTATGCAAAGATAGTGAAATTTTTTTGTCGAATCAATCTTTTGGTGACATGATCATTTGATGACCAAATATTTGGTGAAATGATCCATTCGTGCTCCTAATAACATACTCTTTGTTCTAAAGCTTATTGTAAAAATTCCTGTTTTATGTCTTTGGCTGTGTATTGGTATTTAGTAACTGTGTGATTGATATTTTTAGCTGAGATTACATAAATTGTATAATAAATTGTACAAATGACCTATATTTGCTTTTGAAATATCTATGAAGCAATCTATGTTTCCTAAGCCATGTGCAGTTTGTAAAAGAAATATAAACATTTTGAAGTTTTACAGTGGATATCTAATTCTGAGTATAGTTTTCTTTCCATTTCCTAACTCCACAGTAAACATGATGATTTAATTTACTTTTAGAATCTATATCCACAAGCTAGATGCATAAATGTTTTGGTGTAATTAAAATTGGCTTCTGAATTGCAGAAAGAACTAAACTACAGTTTGGCTCAGTTCTTAGGAGATGGATTAATTATACACAAGAGACTAATTATTTTTCCCATTTTGATGTTTTAAATTGTAGTGTGGATTCTGTGCCTTGGGGTAATTAAGCAATTGTTTATTTTTAAGGATTAACCCAAATGATTTACATAAGAGGACTATACCCTGAGAAATATTGCTTTGCTTTAAAGGCAGCAATGCAGGAATGCTAAAGTTTTATTGTCTTTTTTTATCTTAAGCATGATATTTACTTGGCTAAATACTTAAGGGATTTCTTAATTATGTCAAAGTTTTATTTTAAAAATAAATGTTGTAGACATGTCCAATTTAAATACCAATGTTAATCAAATGTAAATAAGTCAATTATACAACTTATTTCAATTAAGGTCATCAGAAATCCTCACAACATTTTCATATAACATAAAGGGCAACCAAACTTAAATTTATCTAATTATGTATGTTTCTATAATTTATTTCCATAAAAAGGGTATATAGTGGTAAAATACAATATCTTTTGTTTGGTTTGAACTTTTGAATCTTGCTTTCTTTCTTTAAAATTGCAGATGTGAATTTCTCACTTTGTATTCTTTTGAAAGTTGTGTCATCCTGACAAGATGCTGAACCTGTATTTATATTCTAACTTAATAATAATGTAGTGACATTATTCAACAGCTTATCTTCAAAGAGCTCAAAGACTGTAGATAACATGTTATCACACACATCATAGCATTCTTGTGAATTCTGATGCTTTCATTTCTTTTTGTTTGAATTAAATAATCTCAGAACAGGGTGTTGAAAATGAAAACACTTCATATTGGAGCTATTATGAAGAGCTTGGTTCATTATTTTCTTAAGCTCTAAAAAAGAATATTTGAATTTCTAGGTTTAATCAAAAGTTACAGAGACATTTAATTTAAAAAATCCAATTAATCTAATCCAACCTCTCTCATGCTGCATGTTGACCTTTTACTTTATTCCATGAACAGTGTCACTCCACTACTTAACTTCCCTTATGTCAGGAGACAATCTCTTCCAGTGCTTAATAGTTCTACCTCTCTAAAATACCTTTTTAATACTGTGCTAAAACCTGTTTACATATATAAACAGATTTTGGGTTCCATTCTTTACTAAAAAAGCAACACATCACTCTTCAGCCACAATTCCAGGCCAATACTTATGCTAGATTGGGCCATTTCATTTAGCAAGTCAAGGCCTAATGGCAGGGTGTAACTCACAGAGGGCCCAGGTTTACAGTCTTCGGATGTTCATAGACAGCAAATAATTATTAGAGAATGGGAGAGATTTTGAAGAGAGGATGCTGCATTAAGAGAACAAATTGGACACAGCAGACTCTGAGTATCAAGAAAAGGTTTGCATAATCACCTATGACAAAGAGAATGAGGACCTCATCCAATAAGATAATAATAAGGGTGACAAAAGGGGAAGAGTTTGGAACATTTTAGAAATGATGTGATGCCTCAGTAGATGTGGGGCAGAATCACAACAAAGATGACTGATAGTTGGAGCCTGATTGATAGAATTACAGTGATACCAAGAGTATCTCATGTAATCAATAATTATTGAAAATTCATGTTTTTTATAAATATATATAAAACTCTCTGCTTAGAGCTCTCAAATAGTTGCTCATTGCACATAGAATAACAAACAAATTCCCTACCATGTTCTGCAAGCTCTATATAATCTTACTATTCTTCTCGACCTTTTTGAAATCATCTTACGCCATTCAGGGGCTTCCCACATGGCGCTAGTGGTTAAGAACCCACCTGTCATTGCAGGAGATGGAAGAGATGCGATTTGGATCCCTGGGTCAGGAAGAAGATACCCTGGAGTATGAAGGGCAACCCACTCCATATTCTTGCCTGGGAAATTCCATGGAGAGAGGAGCCTGGTGGGCTACAGTCCACAGGGCTGCATAGAGTTGGACATGACTGAGAAACTGAGAATACACATGCCACTGGAACCCATATTTACCGTCTTCCATCCTCACTAGTTTTATATATTTTGCAAGTTTACATCCTTGCACATTTTATGCAAGCTTGTTAGTATACTAGTGTTTAATAGGTTTTCTGTAACCTATCCTTGAAATATTCCTTCCTGAAATTTCCATGGTTATTCAGGTCATAGGTAAAGCATCATTCTCCTAGAGAGGACTTTCTTGACCAACCATCTGCATTAGTAGTTTACTTTGAATTAAAATGTGGTGTTACGGGTTTTTAGTTTTGTTTTTATTTTTAAAATAAGCATGTATCATGCATTTATATTTTTCAATTCTTACTCATATCTTTTATTATATCTAACACATTTTGCTATGGGAAGTCACTCTCCCAGAACCATCCATTTTCATACTTGAATCCCAGTTGAGTTGCTTTTTAGTTTTTAGTGATTGCTTTATATTCATTTCCCCCTCCTTCCCTTTTGGTATCCCATGACTTCCTCTCTTCATTGGATAAATACTACAAAAGAAACCCCAAAGTGAATACTGGCTCAAATATATTACAAGTTTATTTTTTGGCCACATAATAGCACTGAGAGTATGAAAACCTTGGTGGGAAGACCTTTTCTGTATTTTCTTTCAAGGACCTAGATGGATGAGGCGTTGACTTTTCAGATGAATCTACAATAACATTCGTACAATAGGAACTATTTTCCCATCACTGATAGGCAGAACTCTGGCATAAACCTTAAAGTATTCTTCTTTTGTGGTGGTGCTTTATTTTCCCCTTCTCCCTTAATCTTTGTCTCCGCACATACACTTGCTCAAAATGATCTATGGCCATCATTTTTCTTTATTCAGGATTGATGTGCACTGCCACAGATCCTTCTAAAGTGCATGTCCTCATACATTCTGTTTACATTATCTGGGTGAAAAAAAGCATTTTATTGGAATATATTTGCTTCGCAATGTTGTGTTAGTTTCTGCTGTACAACATCATGAATCAACCACACACACACACACACACACATATGTATATATACATATATTCCCTTTCCTTTTGAGCCTCCCTCCTAGCACCAAGCTGATTTTTCACAAAGGCAGCTGAGTTCACCACTTTCTTGATGATGAAAAAAAATTCTAGACCACCATTGGCACAAATTCCTATGATTGTTTGAAGTTGGAACCAAAAGTTTCCTCATTTGTGCCAAAGGCTAGTGGTCAAAATATGAGAGGGATCCTTGGAGATTAATCTTGGATTAATTCCTACTTATCTTCCTGAAATATAAAATTCAAATATTTCACTGATCTATATACCACAGGCTCTGCCTCAAAAATGAACTTCACTACTTATTTTAAACAGACAAAACCTAAGTGGTAAAGGAGATAGTGTACAATATTATATTTGCAATTCCTTTTGGGAACTTTAATTGTTACTTTTAGGATCAGTCAGTCAGTCAGTTAAGCTGCTCAGTCATGTCTGACTCTTTGCAACCCCATGAACTACAGCACGCTAGGCCTTCCTGTCCATCACCAACTCCCGGAGTCCACCCAAACCCATGTCCATTGAGTCAGTGATGCCATCCAACCATCTCATCCTCTGTTGTCCCCTTTTCCTCCTGCCCTCAACCTTTCCCAGCATCAGGGTCTTTTCCAATGAGTTAGCTCTTCACATCAGGTGGCCAAAGTATTGGAGTTTCAGCTTCAATATCAGTCCTTCCAATGAACACTGGGCTGATCTCCTTTAAGATGGACTAGTTGGATCTCCATGCAGTCCAAGGGACTCTCAAGAGTCTCCAACACCACAGTTTAAAAGCATCAATTCTTCGGCACTCAGCTTTCTTTATAGTCCAACTCTCACACCATTCATGACCACTAGAAAAACCATAGCCTTGACTAGATGGACCTTTGTTGACAAAATGATGTCTCTGCTTTTAATATGCTGTCTAGGTTGGTCATAACTTTCCTTCCAAGGAGCAAGCGTATTTTAATTCATGGCTGCAATCATCATCCACAGTGATTTTGGAGCCAAGAAAAATAAAGTCAGCCACTGTTTCCACTGTTTCCCCATCTATTTGCTATGAAGTGATGGGACCAGCTGCCATGATCTTAGTTTTCTGAATGTTGAGCTTTAAGCCAACTTTTTCACTCTCCTCTTTCACCTTCATCAAGAAGCCCTTTAGTTCTTCTTCACTTTCTGCCATAAGGGTGGTGTCATCTGCATATCTGAGGTTCTTGATGTTTCTCCTGGCAATCTTGATTCCAGCTTGTGCTTCTTCCAGCCCAGTGTTTCTTATGATATACTCTGCATATAAGTTATATAAGCATGGTGACAATATACAGCCTTGACATACTCCTTTTACTGATTTTGAACCAGTCCGTTGTTCCATGTCCAGTTCTAACTGTTGCTTCCTGACCTGCATGCAGGTTTTTCAAGAGGCAGGTAAGGTGGTCTGGTATTCCCATCTCTTTCAGGATTTTCCACAGTTTATTATGATCCACACAATCAAAGGCTTTGGCATAGTCAATAAAGCAGAAATAGATGTTTTTCTGGAACTCTCTTGCTTTTTCGATGACCCAGCAGATGTTGGCAATTTGATCTCTGGTTCCTCTGCCTTTTCTAAAACCAGCTTAAACATCTGGAAGTTCAGGGTTCACGTATTGCTGAAGCCTGGCTTGGAGAATTTTGAGCATTACTTTACTAGCGTGTGAGATGAGTGCAACTGTGTGGTAGTTTGAACATTCTTTGGCATTGCCTTTCTTTGGGATTGGAATGAAAACTGACCTTTTCCAGTCCTGTGGACACTGCTAAGTTTTCCAAATTTGCTGGCATATTGAGTGCAGCACTTTCACAGCATCATCTTTCAGGATTTGGAATAGCTCAACTGGAATTCCATCACCTCCACTAGCTTTGTTCATAGTGATGCTTTCTAAGGCCCACTTGACTTCACATTCCAGGATGTCTGGCTCTAGGTCAGTGATCACACCATCGTGATTATCTGGGTTGTGAAGATCTTTTTTGTACAGTTCTTCTGTGTATTCTTGCCACCTCTTCTTAATCTCTTCTGCTTCTGTTAGGTCCATACAATTTCTGTCCTTTATTGAACCCATCTTTGCATGAAATGCTCCTTTGATATCTCTAATTTTCTTGAAGAGATCTCTAGTTTTTCCCATTCTATTGTTTTCTTCTATTTCTTTGCATTGATCACTGAGGAAACCCTTCTTATCTCTCCTTGCTGTTCTTTGAAACTCTGCATTCAAATGGGTATATCTTTCCTTTTCTCCTTTGCTTTTTGCTTCTCTTCTTTTCACAGCTATTTGTAAGGCCTCCCCAGACAGCCATTTTGCTTTTTTGCATTTCTTTTTCTTCTGGACGTTCTTGATCCCTGTCTCCTGTACAGTGTCATGAACCTCCATCCATAGTTCATCATTTTAGGATAAGAAGCATTTTTTTTTTCTGCTTCCAGTTTAATATTTTCATCATTTGTTTGAAGATAAAATTACATATAGACAAATGCATAGGTCTAAAATGTACAATTCACTGAGTTTTATTGTATTAATAGCATGAAGATACAGAAAATTTCCATCCTTCAGAAAGTTTCATTAAGACTCTTTCCAGTCAATATCCATACACACACCCACATTTTTTAAAGATCGATGTTAAGTTTATAGCAAAATTGAGAGAAAAGTACAGAGGGTTCCCATATCCCCCCAACCCCCACACCAGTGTAGCCTCTCCCATTGTCTGTATCACTCACTAGAATGGTACACTTGTTACAACTGATAAATATGCATTAATAAATCATACTAAAAATTCTATGGACAGAGGAATCTGGCAGGCTACAGTCCATGGGCTCACAGAGTCAGACATGACTAAGCACACATGCGCACAAACCCTAAGTTCATAGTTTATGTTGTGGTTCAGTCATGGGTTTCTCCAGGCAAGGATACTGGAGCGAGTTGCCATGCCCTCCTCCAGGGAATCTTCTGCACCCAGGGATCAAATCCTCATCTGTTATGTCTCCACATTGGCAGGCATAATTCTTTATAGGCAGACTAGTTCTTTACCACTAGTGCCACTTGGGAAGACCTGTGTAGTCTATAGGGTTTGACAAATGTATAATGACATGCATCCATGACATCCATCATTATAACATCGTAAGGAGTATTTTCAGTGCCCTCAAAGTCCTCTGTGCTCCACCTATTCATACCCAACTCCAACCCCTGGCAAACATGTTTTGTTTTGTTTTGTTTTTTTGTCTCCATAGGTTTTGCCTTTTTAGCACATCATAATATCTGTAAAGGTCTTTGATCTACTTAAAAATATGATTGCTTTCTTATTGTTGAATGTTAAGGTTCTTTGTATATTTTAGATAAAGTCCTTTATTGTATGTGTGTTTTGCAAAAATTTTCTTCTTGTCTGTGGCTAATCTTCTAATGTCTGACATTATTTTTCACAGATGAACTGTTTTTAATTTTTCATTTTCCTTTTTATTATTATTTTCTTGTAGTTTTTAAATATATCCTGGAAAAATTGCTTTGTCATGTCTATATGTATTATGAATGACATTTTTCTTAATGGTAAGCAGATGTTTAAATTTTAATGAAGGTCAATTTATCAATTTTTTCTTTTATGATTGATTTTTCATGTGTTCTTTGTGAGAAATCTTTCCTATCCCCAAGCTATTGAAGACTTTCACCTACATTTTTTCATAAAACTTTATAGTAATTTTATGTTGAGAGTTGGGTTTGAGGTTCATATTTTTCATGCATCTATGCAGTTATTGCAGCACTAAATGTTGAAATAGCTTTCTTTTTCTTATCAAGTTTTCTTAGGAGTTTTGTTGAAAGTCAATTGGTTTTTCATTCATGAATCTATTTATGGACTCCATTCTGTACCATTGATCTATTTGTGTCTTTGTATTTTGTTACTACACTTTTTTGATTACTGTAGGTCTATGAGACTTTATTTCTTTGGGCTCCAAAATCACTGCAGATGGTGACTGCAGCCATGAAATTAAAAGACCTTACTCCTTGGAAGGAAAGTTATGACCAACCTAGATAGCATATTCAAAAGCAGAGACATTACTTTGCCAACAAAGGTCTGTCTAGTCAAGGCTATGGTTTTTCCAGTGGTCATGTATGGATGTGAGAGTTGGACTGTGAAGAAAGCTGAGCGCCGAAGAATTGATGCTTTTGAACTGTGATGTTGGAGAAGACTCTTGAGAGTCCCTTGGACTGCAAGGAGATCCAACCAGTCCATTCTAAAGGACATCAGCCCTGGGTGTTCTTAGGAAGGAATGATGCTAAAGCTGAAAGCCAATACTTTGGCCACCTCATGCGAAGAGTTGACTCATTTGAAAAGACTCTGATGCTGGGAGGGATTGGGGGCAGGAAGAAAAGGGGACGACAGAAGATGAGATGGCTGGATGGCATCACCGATTCAACAGACGTGAGTTTGAGTGAACTCCGGGAGATGGTGATGGACAGGGAGGCCTGGCGTGCTGCGATTCATGGGGTCGCAAAGAGTCGGACATGACTGAGTGACTGATCTGATCTGATCTGATATGTATATAAAAATATATATCTCCATATATATATACACACACATGTATGGACTTCCCTGGTAGCTCAGTGGTGAAGAATCCACCTGCCAATGAAGGGGACACAGGTTCAACCCCTAGGTTAGGAAGATCCCCTGGAGAAGGAGATGGCAACCCACTCCAGTGTTCTTGCCTGGGAAATCCCACAGACACAGGAGTCTGACAGGTTACAGTCCATGGGGTGGCAAAAGAGTCAGACATGACTTAGTGACTAAAACAACAACAAAATACCTATATATATATAGAAGAACCTGGAAGGCTACAGCCCATAGGGTGGCAAACAATTGGACATGACTGAGCAACTAACATTTTCACTTTTTTTCATATATATATCAAACATTTTCAGAAGTTGAGTCTTTCAAAGGAAGAAAGAATCACAATATGCCACAGGGAACAAGTTCTTGGCTCAGGAGATTGTCAAACTATTCTGCAGGATAGATTCTTAAACATTCTCCTGATAGAGGCATCAAATCCTACCAACTTCAGTTTCTTGCCAATTCTAGTCCACATCAACTCAAATTTCAATTCAAAATGGAAAGTATTTATTCAATACTAAGTACAATGATATTTGTACATGCATGCATGCTAAGTCCCTTCAGTCATGTCCAACTCTTTGTGACCCCACAGACTAGCCCACCAGGCTCCTCCATCCATAGGATTTCCCAAGCAACAGTACTGGAGAGGGTAGCCATTTCCTTCTCCAGGAGATCTTCCCAACCCAGGGATGGAACCCGAGTCTCTTATGTCTCTTGCATTGGGAAATGGGTTCTTTACCACTGTGTCACCTGGAAACCTTACAGTGATATTCAGTACGAGTGAGCTTCCCTGGTGGCTCAGATGGTAAAATGTCTGCCTGCAATGCGGGAGACCTGGGTTCAATCCCTGGATCAGAAAGATCCCCTGGAGAAGGAAATGGCAACTCACTCCAGTACTCTTGCCTGAAAAATTCCATGGACTGAGGAGCCTGGTAGGCTACAGTCCACAGGGTCACAAAGAGTTGGACACGACTGAGAGAGTTCACTTCACTTCAGTGCTGGTACAGACTTGTTTGAATGACTGGAGTAGAGGCTCTAATTTTAGCCCTCCATTACTGATTCCCAGAAAGGACTCTAGAATTCTTCAGCAAAGGAGCTGCCACCTCTACCACATTCACAAAGTTGGGAAATAAATTAGCTGCTGTCCAATTGCTGTTCATTGCATTGTATCAAACTTGATCTCTGGATTGGAAGTCTGCCATGCATATTATCCCAGTTCTATGTTAATAAAATGAATGTCATGTGTACAATGTCTTCTTTTTATACCCAATCACTCAATTTAAGTTTCCCACAAGTACACCTCATCTGGTTAGCTTTCCAGCATCTTCACAGCAATGTAGGAACAGATATTAAAAAGGTAATCCATCATACCCCCTATGGAGGAGTGCTCTTGGAATCTCCAGCTGTCCCAATCAAATGAGAAAAGAGTTTTTTCTGGTGGAAATGTGGGAAAAGATCAATAGTCTGTCTTCTCTTAGTGGGCAGTTTTTCACCAAGAATCATGCTAAGAATCATAATCTGTATGGGAAAATAATCTGAAAAATAACACATATATGTATAACTGAATCACTTTGCTGTATACCTGAAACACAGCATTGTAAATCAACTATGCTTCAATACAAAATTAACATTTTTGAAAAAGAATCATGGCTTTGTGCTTTGTCTTTTTATATCAAGAATACATCCTAAGTCCTGAGCCAGAAACTTTTTTCTGCAAAGAATATTTCCTAGCTTAAATTTCAATGAGCAAAGTCAGCCATGCTTCAATTTAGAAAGTAAATAAATAAAAAATGTTATCAGAAAAATTCAGTTGGGAGTTACTAATTCGAACTACTATTTTCTGACTCAGGAATTTTTTAAAAACGTATTTTAAAAGGCTGTAGAATGAACACAGGATAAAAATCAACCCAGACATTTCAAAGCTTGAACACTGAGTAGATAATAGTACCTATAGCTGAATGAGGGAAGATGTCTATTATATTTATCACTTTGCAATGAAACCCATTTTTTTTTGTCAAAAATTTCAGTCAAAATAGGTAAATCTATAACTTTATTAGACCTTATTATTTTGTGGATAGAAGAGTTTATTCTTTCACTTTGCAAAATAGAGAAATGAATTAAGGGAGTACAGCTTAGAGATTAATATAGTTTTTATTGTGTTTATAACTAGAAAATATACAATATAGTCTCTCTTCAGAGATTTTATAGCAGTGCCTCAAAGAAAATAAAGTGCTGAATTCATGTGGGATCAGCAAAGGTAATTAACTTCAGCATCTTTGTAAGGATTTGAAATAAAGTGGAAATAGAATTGTTAGGTTTTATAAGGCAGGGATATATTAACTTACCAAAGAAACATCTCTGTCTTGTGTTTTTCATGACAAAATTGAGATTTTGAAGCTCTTGAGTGAGAACATTGATCACAAATCAATAAAACCAATTATAGTCTGTTCTCAACTTTCTTAGATTGGGAACTTCTGCATCATGTAATTGTGCTGAGGAGCTGAAAAAGAATAAGAGTGAGTAGTTTTATTTGATATATTTTATGATATAAATAGCATTTCTGTGTTTCAATAAAACATTTATTGTTCTACAGATTTTATAAAATCTGTAGACATATTTCCCAAAGGTTCTAGTTTTCTAAAAATGGAAAATAGAATAAATGGAGACAGAAATACATGAGCAATGGCTTGGGAAAGAGAAAAAAATGTGTAATATATTTTCATTGAGATTTATACACTCAATGGCACCCCACTCCAGTACTCCTGCCTGGAAAATCCTATGGACAGAGGAGCCTGGTAGGCTGCAGTCCATGGGGTCGCTAAGAGTCAGATACGACTGAGCGACCTACTTTAACTTTTCACTTTCATGCATTGGAGAAGGAAATGGCAACCCACTCCAGTGTTCTTGCCTGGAGAATCACAGGGACGGGTAGGCTGCCATCTCTGGGGTCGCAGAGAGTCGGACACGACTGAAGTGACTTAGCAGTAGCAGCAGCAGTCTCTTTTACTAACTCATTGGAAAAGACCCTATGCAGGAGAAGGCTGAAGGCAGGAGGAGAAGGGGATGACAGAGGAGGAGATGATTGGATGGCATTACTGATTTGGTGGACATTAGTTTGAACAAGCTTCAGGTGTTGGTGATGGACAGCGAAGCCGGGGGTGCTGCATGGGATTGCAAAGAGTCAGACACAACTGAGCGACTGAACTGAACTGATTCTCTTTTACTAACAAAATATGCCCATATGATGTCTCAGTTCAGTTCAGTTCAGTCCAGTTGCTAAGTCGTGTCCAACTCTTTGCGACCCCATGAATCGAAGCACGCCAGGCCTCCCTGTCCATCACCAACTCCCGGAGTTCACTGAGACTCAAGTCCATCGAGTCAATGATGCCATCCAGCCATCTCATCCTCTGTCGTCCCCTTCTCCTCCTGCCCCCAATCCCTCCCAGCATCAGAGTCTTTTCCAATGAGTCAACTCTTCTCGTGAGGTGGCCAAAGTACTGGAGTTTCAGCTTTAGCATCATTCCTTCCAAAGGAATCCCAGGGCTGATCTCCTTCAGAATGGACTGGTTGGATCTCCTTGCAGTCCAAGAGACTCTCAAGAGGCTTCTCCAACACTTCAGTTCAAAGGCATCAATTCTTCAGCGCTCAGCCTTCTTCACAGTCCAACTTTCATATCCATACATAACCACAGGAAAAACCATAGCCTTGACTAGAGGAACCTTTGTTGGCAAAGTACTGTCTCTGCTTTTGAATATGCTCTCTAGGTTGGTCATAACTTTCCTTCCAAGGAGCAAGCGTCTTCTAATTTCATGGCTGCAATCACCATCTGCAGTGATTTTGGAGCCCCCCAAAATAAAGTCTGACACTGTTTCCACTGTTTCCCCATCTATTTCCCATGAAGTGGTGGGACCAGATGCCATGATCTTCGTTTTCTGAATGTTGAGCATTAAGCCA
>NW_011494875.1:381040-381349 GCF_000754665.1 Bison bison bison | reverse complement strand
GGTCTAGTGGTTTTCCTACTTTCTTCAATTTCAGTCTGAATTTGGCAATAAGGAGTTCATGATCTGAACCACAGTCAGCTCCTGGTCTTGTTTTTGTTGACTGTATAGAGCTTCTCCATCTTTGGCTGCAGAGAATATAATCAATCTGATTTCGGTGTTGACCATCTGCTGATGTTCATGTGCAGTCTTCTCTTGTTGGAAGAGGGTGTTTGCTATGACCAGTGCATTTTCTTGGCAAAACTCTATTAGTCTTTGCCCTGCTTCATTCCGTATTCCAAGGCCAAATTTGCCTGTTACTCCAGGTGAGAT
>NW_011494875.1:380611-380940 GCF_000754665.1 Bison bison bison | reverse complement strand
CAATGGACATGAGTTTGAGCAAGCTCCAGGACATGGAGGTGGACAGGGAAGCCTGGCGTGCTGCAGTCCATGGGGTCACAAAGAGTCAGACATGACTGAGTGACTGACTAACTGGTTACAGGGCATTGTTTGGTTCACATCTGTAATGGTTGGAATTTATGTACTAAAAGAGTAGGATGCATGGGTGTAGATCTCTTCCTTGTCTTTCTTCTACAGGATGGAGTAATAACATCCAGATATTGTTTCTCTGTGGAAGCAGGTTGAAATCTCTCACGATCCTTCACTATGTCCTACCTGGAGTTAAGTAGTTATGGTAATGTTGGCACCAC
>NW_011494875.1:378722-380511 GCF_000754665.1 Bison bison bison | reverse complement strand
GAATGGTTTGCCTTGGAAACGAACAGAGATCATTCTGTCATTTTTGAGATTGCATCCAAGTACTGCATTTCAGACTCTTTTGATGCCCCAGTATGCCTAAAATATGCCCCAGTAATAAAATGGTATCTATAAAATCTTGAGTTTATTCTGGGTGTATAAATTGAAGTGTTAAATGTATGATCCTAATTCTACTGTATTAAAGACTGTAGTGGGATTAACAGATAATCTTTTTACCAAGAAATGAAAAAATATTAGGCTTTGCTTTGCTTTGTTGGTGGTGGCATTGCCATTAAAAGCATTTTGAAAGAGACGTCTTATCTTTGGGATGTTTTTTAAAGACAATTTTGTCATTATTATTGTGCCATTGGATATCAGGAGCTTTTATCGACGTCTGAAAACTAAAAGGAAACAGTGATGTAAGATTTGTCTAATCTAAACAGGTGTAAAATAAGGAAACCATCAGAAATAACTTTTCAGACTCCAACAGCAAAATATCTTCTCTAACTTCTCTCAGATTTACCTCATCTGGTCCAGAATAATCCACAGCTGATAATCAATAGAAAAAGAACAAGCAGAGCTCTCTTTATAGACAATATACTTTCCCTTTTAACAATTGTGGTTTACTATCTTCAATTAAGTCCTATTTCTGAAATAATTCAGTTGCTGATAGGTGTTTCAAAGGTTTTTAATCCTTTCAATCTTACGTATCAGAGGGGACAATCAGATTCCATTAAAGAGCAAGATAAATTGTTCTACAGAGAAATTTAGCTATAACAGAGGTATAATAGAGGTATAATGAAGCAAATCTTTTGGAAGGAAGAAAAATAATTAGGTGAATATAGGGTCATGTGTTTTAAACTATTTCTCCCTAAAGAAGGACCTTTGCTTCAAACAGTGTAAACATTCAGGGAGGGACAAAATAAAAAATAATCTCTTCTGTCTCTCAGGACTATAATATTAACATAATTGACACATTCAATTCCATAATATCTTCCTGCAGATTTCCTTCTTATTCCCACAACTCACTTAAATGAGTTTAGTAAGAATGGTAATATTTTCAACAGATAATTAAATGAGACATTAGAGCTGGTTTTGGTGATAAACAACAAAGACAGCAGAGATGTGGAGTTGGAAGATTTGCATTTGAATTGTCTTAACACATCCTCCTGTGGGCATCCTATTTTCTCCCAAGAGTAGGAAGTGCACTGCTCTGTTTAGTTTTAATATTACAGGGCATGGCATCTGGTCCCATCACTTCATGGAAAATAGATGGGGAAACAATCACAGTGAAAGACTGTGATTTTGGGGGCTCCAAAATCACTGCAGATGGTGACTGCAGCCATGAAATTAAGACGCTTGCTTCTTGGAAGAAAAAGCTATGACCAACTTAGATGCATGTTAGAAAGCAGAGCCATTACTTTGTCAACAAAGGTCTGTCTAGTCAAAGCTATTGTTTTTCCAGTCGTCATGTATGGATGTGAAAGTTGGACTGTAAAGAATGCTGAGTGCTTAAGAATTGATGCTTTTGAACTGTGGTGTTGGAGAAGACTCTTGAGAGTCCCTTGGACTGCAAGGAGATCCAACCAGTCCATCCTAAAGGAAATCAGTCCTGAATATTCATTGGAAAGACTGATGTTGAAGCTGAAGCTCCATCACGTTGGCCCCCTGATGCAAAGAACTAACTCATTGGAAAAGACCCTGATGTGGGAAAGATTGAAGTCAGCACGAGAAGGGGATGACAGAGGATGAAATGGCTGGATGGTATCTGGACTCAATGGACATGAGTTTG
>NW_011494875.1:376422-378622 GCF_000754665.1 Bison bison bison | reverse complement strand
CTAATCAACTTAATTAGAATAGGCAATATTTAATTAGTATTTCTGAATAGGAGTTTGTGGATGAGAAAATTTAGGAAAATAAAATGTTGGAGCCCTTCTTACCACTCAAAAGAAAACTTGCTCCTTTTTCCTCCCCCATTCCCTGGTCCCTGGAAAGTAAACATGATCTAAAAAGCTAACCTTTTTCTAACTTAAAACTTAGTGAAATACTCTAGTCAGCTCTGTGTCAACATTCCCGTACTGGTTAGTACCCCTAACTGACTAACTGGTTACAGGGCATTGTTTGGTTCACATCTGTAATGGTTGGAATTTATGTACTAAAAGAGTAGGATGCATGGGTGTAGATCTCTTCCTTGTCTTTCTTCTACAGGATGGAGTAATAACATCCAGATATTGTTTCTCTGTGGAAGCAGGTTGAAATCTCTCACGATCCTTCACTATGTCCTACCTGGAGTTAAGTAGTTATGGTAATGTTGGCACCACTTTCCAACTTGTCATACTTCACTCTATATCTCATATCTATATTACCCAATACTAGGTGAAGATTCATCTCTAAAAATATGAGCCATCTTCATGGCCTGTTTGAGCTTGAACCTATCAGGCCTTTAGGACTAATAGTTAACATTAGCATTTTAGGACAAAGTTGAATGGTAGAGTGAGGCTCACTAATATTCTATGCGTTGAGTTATATGGTTTCAGCCTGGGATCATTTTTGCTTCTCATTTTATAGCAATTGCAATTTCTGAAAAATAATACACCAAATAGGGAGGTATGATTGCATTATGAGGAACAATATTAGAAAATTCTGGGTTTCCTGGCTCTAATATGTAGTAGCCTCACAATTTCATCATTTGTTTTTCCGCTGGGGACTGCAGTTGTTTTACACCAGTACCTTTTAATTCATACATAAATTCTTAATAACCTTGGCCTTTATGTTGAGAACTGGGTAGTTTAAGAGAGGTAACAGAAAATTCAGAACAAAATGTAAATAAAAGAACCATATAAAAAGAATAAAGAAAGAAAACATAGACTTGAAGATTTATTGGAAAATAATTATCCAGACATTGTCAAATTATGAGCTGTCATCCAAAACCTAAATATAGATCTGGTTCTGTAATTAATATTGGCAAGTCACTTCTAGGATGCCAAGCTTTCACTATTTCATTTCAAAATGAACTTTAAAAATTGAGATCTCTATTCTAGAAAATAAACTCAAACACCATTAAGATAAAGTTCAGAAGATGACTTACAAGGATATCAAAATGAAATGCCTTTCTACTGCTCCATGTACAGAAAAATTGTGGTGCCTGTTTTGGTGAAGAATTTTGAATAACTTGAAGAATACATCCATCATATTCAGAAGTCTTGACAGTTTCTATTGTGATTTAAGGCCTGGGGGCTTTCTTTAGCAATTCCAACAGTTATTTACAAGTCTGGTGCTTCATAGCGCAACATTGCTTTGGGCTGATTACAATGTAATAGCTTATACTAGGGTGTCATTAATAAGTTATTCTTCTCCTTGTATTCCTCAAATCAAGCTACTTGAGTCTGCTTATTCTATTGATACTTCTGAACTGTTCTCTATTTCTTTCTGATTTCCCAGGCTGTTAACTTGGTACATTTTGCTTGAATTCTGCCAAAAGCCATTGTTACTCTCTCACCCTAGTTCCATCATTCTAATTTCAGAGTTATACTGAATTACATGTGGGTTGCTGCTATGGCAGGAATTGATGAGTGTTGGGTTATTATTTGTTTCCCAGCTAAATAAATGACACATTGACCTAAATAATGTTTCAGTAACTGAAGTAGTTAAAACGACTTATTTAGGATACTGGACACTGGCAATACCTACTCTGTATCAGTTGAACTGAAATTGTTTACAGAGGTCATGAACCCCTGTGCTTCTCATAAAATACTAAAAGCATTATTGCTAAACAATCCAACAGACTATTCTCTTTATTCTCCCATTCTTTCAATTAACTTGAAAAGGTAGCGAGTCTTTAAATAATCATATTGCATCCCTGGCCACAATAATGAAAATCACATGTACATGGCATTGACAACTGTCTGAATCTCTCTGAATTAGTGAGGTATCTGTGATGGAATGCACAATAATTCCCCATGGAGCAAATCAGTTGTCATCTGTGTAGCTTGAGTTTAAATCAACTTATTTGTCTAAGATTCCTGGTTAAGAAATAAG
>NW_011494875.1:374897-376322 GCF_000754665.1 Bison bison bison | reverse complement strand
GAAATAAGAGTTCATTAAGAACATTATAAAATAAATTAAGGTAGCAGATCTTATTAGGAGAGAAATGCCTAGAAGACTCACTCTGTTTTAATGAAAATATTTTCTATTTGACATCTCAGTTCAAGCAGAAAATGATAATCTTATAGACAAAGAAACAAATGTGGGTGTGCATTCACATCTCCTTTCTAATAATTCCCTATAGTACAATTTTGTTTCTTTGTAATAACAGGCTTTGTCATGAAGGAAATTTTTTTTCTCAGCTTTCCCACTGTGATGAAATACAATTATTTTCTGATAAAGTATAAATATAATTTTGGCTAATATTAATGAATACTAAAAAACCCCAAGATCACCATATGTGCTCAATTTCTTTTCTTTCCACAAAAATCTTTCTGCTGTAAATGATGAGTGGAGAAGGTAGACTATAAATTCTAAAATCATAATATTTATATGATATAGCTGTTGGATGAAGCATAGAGCTGAAGCCATCAGCTGACTCCTATGTGATAATATTATAAGACACTAGTAAGGATTGAATTGGAATTCTTCCTGAAAATGTTATGAGGGGAATGTTGACACAGAGCTGACTAGAGTATTTCACTAAGTTTTAAGTTAGAAAAAGGTTAGCTTTTCAGATCATGTTTACTTTCCAGGGACCAGGGAATGGGGGAGGAAAAAGGAGCAAGTTTTCTTTTGAGTGGTAAGAAGGGCTCCAACATTTTATTTTCCTAAATTTTCTCATCCACAAACTCCTATTCAGAAATACTAATTAAATATTGCCTATTCTAATTAAGTTGATTAGGAAATCTCATCTCACATGCTAGTAAAGTAATGCTCAAAATTCTCCAAGCCAGGCTTCAGCAAAACGTGAACCGTGAACTTCCAGATGTTCAAGCTGGTTTTAGAAAAGGCAGAGGAACCAGAGATCAAATTGCCAACATCTGCTGGGTCATCGAAAAAGCGAGAGTTCCAGAAAAACATCTGTTTCTGCTTTATTGACTATGCCAAAGCCTTTGACTGTGTGGATCATAATAAACTGTGGAAAATTCTGAAAGAGATGGGAATACCAGACCACCTTACCTGCCTCTTGAAAAACCTGTATGCAGGTCAGGAAGCAACAGTTAGAACTGGACATGGAACAACAGACTGGTTCCAAATCGGTAAAAGGAGTACGTCAAGGCTGTATATTGTCACCATGCTTATATAACTTATATGCAGAGTATATCATAAGAAACACTGGGCTGGAGGAAGCACAAGCTGGAATCAAGATTGCCAGGAGAAATATCAAGAACCTCAGATATGCAGATGACACCACCCTTATGGCAGAAAGTGAAGAAGAACTAAAGGGCCTCTTGATGAAGGTGAAAGTGGAGAGTGAAAAAGTTGGCTTAAAGCTCAACATTCAGAAACTAAGATTATGGCATC
>NW_011494875.1:372592-373885 GCF_000754665.1 Bison bison bison | reverse complement strand
GTGAAGAGATGACTCATTTGAAAAGACTCTGATGCTGGGAAAGATTGAAGGCAGGAGGAGAAGGGGACGACAGAGGATGAGATGGTTGGATGGCATCACCGACTCAATGGACATGGGTTTGGGTGGACTCCAGGAGTTGGTTTTGGACACGGAGGACTAGCATGCTGTGGTTCATGGGGTTGCAAATAGTTGGACACAACTGAGCGACTGAACTGAACTGAACTGAGGATTCCTCCTACTGGGTTGTTTAAGCTAGTCTTGGAGACAGTTTCAATTAAGGCAGATGCCAACACGATAGTATCGATTATGGAAGCAAATGATGAAACTATGCTGATGTTTGTGTTTTTCTAATACAGAAATATGTTTCTGTCACTGAAGATAAAATAATTAGTATGTACGCATGTGTGTATTCTCAGTTGCTCTTCATGTCCAACTCTTTGTGACACCATGGACTGTGGTCGGCCAGGCTCCTCTGTCCATGGGTTCCCAGGCAAGAATACTGGAGTAGGTTGCCATTTCCTCCTTCAGAACAAATGCCTTGCATTTTGTAATGGTTATAATTTGTTTAATTTTCTTTTTTTTTAAAATTTCATTTTATTTTTTAACTTTACAATACTGTATTGGATTTGCCATATATCAAAATGAATCCGCCACAGGTATACATGTGTTCCCCATCCTGAACCCTCCTCCCTCCTCCCTCCCCATACCATCCCTCTGGGTCGTCCCAGTGCACCAGCCCCAAGCATCCAGTATTGTGCATCGAACCTGGAACAGCAACTCGTTTCATATATGATATTATACATGTTTCAATGCCATTCTCCCAAATCATCCCACACTCTCCCTCTCCCACAGAGTCCAAAAGACTGTTCTATACATCAGTGTCTCTTTTGCTGTCTTGTATACAGGGCTATTGTTACCATCTTTCTAAATTCCATATATATGCATTTCTATACTGTATTGGTGTTTTTCTTTCTGGCTTACTTCACTCTGTATAATAGGCTCCAGTTTCATCCATCGCATTAGAACTGATTCAAATGTATTCTTTTTAATGGCTGAGTAATACTCCATTGTGTATATGTACCACAGCTTTCTTATCCATTCATCTGCTGATGGACATCTAGGTTGCTTCCATGTCCTGGCTATTATAAAAAGTGCTGCAATGAACATTGGGGTACATGTGTCTCTTTCAATTCTGGTTTCCTTAGTGTGTATGCCCAGCAGTGGGATTGCTGGGTCATAAGGCAGTTCTATTTCCAGTTTTTTAAGGAATTTCCACACTGTTCTCCATAGTGG
>NW_011494875.1:371869-372492 GCF_000754665.1 Bison bison bison | reverse complement strand
GTATATCGGAGAGTGTTTTGCCTATGTTCTCCTCTAGGAGTTTTATAGTTTCTGGTCTTACGTTTAGATCTTTAATCCATTTTGAGTTTATTTTTGTGTATGGTGTTAGAAAGTGTTCTAGTTTGATTCTTCTACAAGTGGTTGACCAGTTTTCCCAGCACCACTTGTTAAAGAGATTGTCTTTAATCCATTGTATATTCTTGCCTCCTTTGTCAAAGATAAGGTGTCCATATGTGTGGATTTATCTCTGGGCTTTCTATTTTGTTCCATTGATCTATATTTCTGTCTTTGTGCCAGTACCATACTGTCTTGATGACTGTGGGTTTGTAGTAGAGCCTGAAGTCAGGCAGGTTTATTCTTCCAGTTCCATTCTTCTTTCTCAAGATAGCTTTGACTATTCAAGGTTTTTTTGTATTTCCATACAAATTGTGAAATTATTTGTTCTGGCTCTGTGAAGAATACCATTGGTAGCTTGATAGGGATTGCATTGAATCTATAAATTGCTTTGGGTAGTATACTCATTTTCACGATATTGATTCTTCCAATCCATGAACATGGTATATTTCTCCATCTATTTAGTGTCCTCTTTGATTTCTTTCACCAGTGTTTTATAGTTTTCTATA
>NW_011494875.1:370688-371434 GCF_000754665.1 Bison bison bison | reverse complement strand
AGTAATGGTGAAAGTGGGCACCCTTGTCTTGTTCCTGACTTTAGAGGAAATGCTTTCAATTTTTCACCATTGAGGATAATGTTTGCTGTGGGTTTGTCATATATAGCTTTTATTATGTTGAGGTATGTTCCTTCTATGCCTGCTTTCTGGAGAGTTTTTATCATAAATGGATGTTGAATTCTGTCAAAGGCTTTCTCTGCATCTATTGAGATAATCATATTGCTTTTATTTTTCAATTTGTTAATGTGGTGTATTACATTGATTGATTTGTGGATATTAAAGAATCTTTACATCCCTGGGATAAAGCCCACTTGGTCATGGTGTATGATCTTTTTAATGTGTTGTTGGATTCTGATTTCTAGAATTTTGTTAAGGATTTTTGCATCTATGTTCATCAGTGATGTTGGCCTGTAGTTTTCTTTTTTTGTGGGATCTTTGTCAGGTTTTGGTATTAGAGTGATGGTGGCCTCAGAGAATGAGTTTGGAAGTTTACCTTCCTCTGCAATTTTCTGGAAGAGTTTGAGTAGGATAGGTGTTAGCTCTTCTCTAAATTTTTGGAGAATTCAGCTGTGAAGCCGTCTGGACCTGGGCTTTTGTTTGCTGGAAGATTTTTTATTACAGTTTCAATTTCCGTGCTTGTGATGGGTCTGTTAAGATTTTCTATTTCTTCCTGGTCCAATTTTGGAAAGTTGTACTTTTCTAAGAATTTGCCCATTTCTTCCACGTTGTCCATTTTATTGGCATAT
>NW_011494875.1:369140-369624 GCF_000754665.1 Bison bison bison | reverse complement strand
CTTGAGAAAAAGGTGAAATTCATTGTTTTGGGATGAACTGTCCTATAGATATCAATTAGGTCTAACTGGTCTATTGTTTCGTTTAAAGTTTGTGTTTCCTTGTTAATTTTCTGTTTAGTTGATCTATCCATAGGTGTGAGTAGGGTATTAAAGTCTCCCACTATTATTGTGTTGTTAATTTCTCCTTTCATACTTGGTAGCATTTGTCTTACATATTGTGGTGCTCCTATGTTGGGTGCATATATATTTATAACTGTTATATATTTTTCTTGGATTGATCCTTTGATCATTATGTAGTGACCTTCTTTGTCTCTTTTCACAGCCTTTGTTTTAAAGTCTATTTTATCTGATATGAGTATTGCTACTCCTGCTTTCTTTTGGCCCCTATTTGCATGGAAAATCTTTTTCCAGCCCTTCACTTTCAGTCTGTATGTGTCCCCTGTTTTGAGGTGGGTCTCTTGTAGACAACATATGTAGGGGTCTT
>NW_011494875.1:366556-368392 GCF_000754665.1 Bison bison bison | reverse complement strand
TACCATTCTATCTTCTAATTCACTAATCCTATCTTCTGCCTCTGTTATTCTACTATTTGTTGCCTCCAGAGTGTTTTTGATTTCATTTATTGCATTATTCATTATATATTGACTTTTTTTATTTCTTCTAGGTCCTTGTTAAACCTTTCTTGCATTTTCTCAATCCTTGTCTCCAGGCTATTTACCTGTGATTCCATTTTTATTTCAAGATTTTGGATCAATTTCACTATCATTATTTGGAATTCTTTATCAGGTAGATTCCCTATCTCTTCCTCTTTTGTTTGGTTTGGTGGGCATTTATCCTGTTCCTTTACCTGCTGGGTATTCCTCTGTCTCTTCATCTTGTTTATATTGCTGAGTTTAGGGTGTCCTTTCTGTATTCTGGCAGTCTGTGGAGTTCTCTTTATTGTGGTGCACTGTGTGTGGGTTTGTACAGGTGGCTTGTCAAGGTTTCTTAGTTAGGGAAGCTTGTGTCGGTGTTCTGGTGGGTGGAGCTGGATTTCTTCTCTCTGGAGTGCAGTGAAGTGTCCAGTAATGAGTTATGAGATGTCTGTGGATTTGGAGTAACTTTGGGCAGCCTGTATATTGGAGCTCAGGGCTGTGTTCCTGTGTTGCTGGAGAATTTGCTTGGTATGTCTTGCCCTGGAACTTGTTGGCCCTTGTGTGGTGCTTGGTTTCAGTGTAGGTATGGAGGTGTTTGATGAGCTCCTGTCAATTAATGTTCCCTGGAGTCAGGAGTTTCTTGGAGTCAGGGTTTGGACTTAAGCCTCCTGCTTCCAGTTATCAGTCTTATTTTTACAGTAGTCTCAAAACTTCTTCTTCTATGCAGCACCATTGATAAAACATCTACATTAAAGATGAAAAGTTTCTCCACCGTGAGGGTCACCCAGAGAGATTCACAGTGTTACATGGAGAAGAGAAGAGGGAGGAGGGAGTTAGAGGTGACCCGAATGAGATGAGGTGGAATCAATAGAGGAGAGAGTGGGCTATTTAGTAATCACTTCCTTATGTTCACTCCACAACTGGACCGCTCAGAGATGTTCATGGAGTTATACAGAGAAGAGAAGAGGGAGGAAGGAGACACAGGTGGCCAGGAGGATAAAAGGGGGGAATGAAAAGGAGGGAGACAGATCCAGCCAGTAATCAGTTCCCTAAGTGTTCTCCACCGTCTGGAACACACAGAAATTCACAGAGTTGGGTAGAGTAGAGAGGGGTTAGGGAGGAGACACAGGCGACCTGGTGGAGAAAAAGGAGAGTCCAAAGGATGAGAGAGCAGTCAAGCCAGTATCTCACTCCCAAGTAAAAAATGGGTACTGAAGATTGGGTTCTTAAAGGTACAAAATTTGCAACAAATACCTAAAAGCAAAAATTAAAAATCTAGAGTAGTTTGGAATTTCAAAAATACAAGGTTAAAGAAAAGAAGGAGGAAAAGAAAGAGAGGAAAAGGAAAAAAAAAGTCACAAAAATTATGAAGAAAATATAGGTACAAAATTGATGACAAATACCAAAAAGCAAAAGTTAAAAATCTAGAGTAGAGTTTGGAATTTCAAAAACACAGTGTTAAAGAAAAGAAGAAGAAGAAGAAAGAGAGAAAAAAACAGACAAACAAGAACAAACAAAGTCACAAAAATTATAAAAAAAAAATATAGGTACAAAATTGATAACAAATACCAAAAAGCTAAAATTAAAAATCTAGAGTAGAGTTTGGAATTTCAAAAATACAATGTTAAAGAAAAGAAGAAAAAAAAAGAAAGAAAGAGAAAAAGAAAAAAAAAAAACAAGGTCACAAAAATTATAAAAAATATATATATGAAGTTTGTTTTAAAAATATAGGGT
>NW_011494875.1:352160-366456 GCF_000754665.1 Bison bison bison | reverse complement strand
TAGTAGATTATAAAAGTGAAAATTAAAGCAGTAATAGAGGACTTAAAATTTTTTAAAAAATTAAAAAAAGAAAGAAAGAAAGAATGATCATAAAAATAGTTAAAATATATCTAGGACTTTCTCTGGTATTGCTGTGGGTATTGTGGGGTCAGTTCATTTTCGGCTAGTTCCTTGGTCCAGCTTATATTTCTCAAGATCTATAGGCCCCTTCCTATGTAGTCGGTACTAATGACAGGGTTTTAATCTATTGCCTGTTGCTTCCAAGGCGGTTCCCTCTGTTATAGCTTCTTCTGTTTGCTGGTCTCTTCAGTGTCTGATTTCTGCCCTGATACAAGAGGGGCGGTGGTGGACACTTTTTTTTTTTAGGCTCACTTGTTCAGTTGTGCTGTGGGGACGGGAGGGACGCTGCAAACAAATAACACTGGCTTGTGCTCACAGTGCCTCAGCCACACTGGGCCTGCCCCCGCTCACGGCACGTGTAGCCTCCCTGCCCACACTGCTCGGGCTCTATCTAGGTTGCTCCACTGGGAACCATCCTCAGCCGGCCCTGGGCTGCTTGCACCTCCCAGATCTAAGCCACTCAGGTTCCGGCACTCAGGTAGTCCTCAGAGGCGCAGACTCGGTTGGGCCTGCGTTTTGTGCCCTTCCCAGGTCCAAGCAGCTCAGGTGATGAGGTGCTTGGCGAGCATGGTCGCTGCGAATTATCGCCTCCCTGCTGCTCGGTTTTCTGGGTGTACAACCGGCGCACCTTCTCAGGTGGATGTTGACCGTTCAGAACCCCAAGAAGTCTTAGCAAAGAAGCCTGCTTACAGTTTTGTAGATAATGTCTCTCTGGGGCTGCGATTGCCCCCTTCCGGCTCAGGCTGGCTGTCATTGGAGGGGGATGGTCTGCAGCTGGCTATCTCTGTTCAGTCCTTTGTTCCGTGCGCTTTAGGTTAGGGCTGGCATTTCGCGTGGTAGATATCCCACAGTCTGGTTTGCTAGCCCAAATTAGGTCTCTCAGATAGTGCTCGGGGCATTCAGGCCAGATCCTTACTCTAAGCCATGCAGCCCACGCCTCCCTGCCCAGCCCCCGCTTGCTAGTGGCGGGTGCAGGCGTCTGTGCTGCTTCTCCGCTGGGGGAGTTACCGTTGGGCTCTTAATCTGTGGGTTTTAATTGTTTATTTATTTTTCCTCCCTGTTATGTTGCCCTCTGTGCTTCCAAGGCTCAGCACAGACTCGGCAGTGAAAGTGTTTTCTGGTGTTTGGAAACTTCTCTCTTTTTAAGACTCCCTTCCCAGGATGGAGCTCCATCACTCCCTCTTTTGTCTCTTTTTTTGTCTTTTATATTTTTTCCTACCTCCTTTCGAAGACAATGGGTTGCTTTTCTGGGTGCCTGATGTCCTCTGCCGGTATTCAGAAGTTGTTTTGTGGAATTTACTTGGCATTTAAATGTTCTTTTGATGAATTTGTGGGGGAGAAAGTGTTCTCCCCGTCCTATTCCTCCTCCATCTTAGCTCCTCCCCACCCTGTTTAATTTTCTATTGGTAAACTTCTATGTTGTTAACCAATTTCTGCTATTATGTTATAATATTCAAAAAAGGGAAAACTTTTATGGCTGATAAATATAAATGCTCAATATGACAAAAATGGAGGCAGTTTAAAAATATATTCTTTCACCTACATATCAATGACAAAAATGAAAAATTTTAACCACATTAAATGTACATGAAGATATGGAGCAATGGATACTCATTTGTGATTATGGTTGATGAAAAACATCCATTCATTTTGATACTTAAAACAAGACCTCTGGCATGAGATTAGCTACATGATTATAATTTATTCCTTATGAATCTAGTTAAACTATTCTAAAGTGAATAAGTATTAAAATATACTAATGATTTTTTTAGCAATAGAGAAAGGGAAGCATGAGAGCTGTTCATGATCTTGAACTAGAACTGCCTGTGTGAATTTTTTAATTGTTGAGGGAAACTGCTAAATTTCCTTCCAAATAACTGTATTAAATTATTCTCTCAACATTAATATGTACAGAATGATGATTTTTACCACATTCTTGCCATCAGGGACTTTTACAGTATTTTATAATTATTGCCAATGTGATACGAGTAAGGTGTTACCCCATTGTGGCTTTAATTTGCATTTCCTTGTTGCAGTCAGGTCAAATATGTTCATGCATGTTAATTTGGCATTTGTACAATATTTTTCTTCTCTTGATTATCTATTTATTTGCCAAGTGTCTCATGTTTAATTTTGTTAGAGATTTTAGAATAATTTTTATATTTTTTGTGTTATCTTTTAACCCTTTTATTGTATCTTTTGCTGCATAGATTTTAAAATATGATTAAACTCTCTTTTTAATCTTTTGTTTCATATATTTTTAGAATATTTGTCTATTATTACCTCCAGATTATTACAGTTTTATCCTGCATTTTCTTTCTTTAATGCCTTTAGTACTTCTACAATTTTATGTTATACATTTTAACTTTTAACTACTGAAATATGTTTTTGTGTGTGGTATGAATTAGATATTTAACTCAATTCTCCACATATACAATAATTTTTCCAAGGCTAGTTTTTGAACATTTGTATGCTATTTGAAATTCTACCCTGATCCTATATTAAACCTCTTTCTGCATATATATGTACATATATGTGTGTATATGTGCCCATGTGTGTATATATAAACATATATCTTGGTTCTGCTATGGTTACTTTATTCTTTTACATTTTTTGGTAACTATATTTCAGCATCATTCTATTTTATCACGTGATTTTATTTAGCATTGCTGTTAGCATATTTGAATATTTGATAAGTTAAAATGTTTTCTTTTTATTCCATTAGCACTTTGCATGCTATTTCCTTTTGAAGATTTGTGCCTTTCATTAACATTGATAATTGGTAAATTAAGACCTTCATTAGTCTTTTAGAAATGCTTTATTATTCCTCTTTGTACATTTTCTCTTCCATGTATTCTTTTAGAGTTAGAAGTTTACTTTGAAGGTCTTGTTTGAAATATTTGAGAAAATATTTTAAATGTGAAAAGAAAATAAAATTTATTACATTAAGTGCTTCAATGCATTAATCTGGTATATATTCTATTATTTGGCTTTCTAATGTGTTCTTCATTATGAATTTGGACATTATGGGTTTGGACATTTCAAAACAGATTATTACCAAATCTTTTACAGACTTGTGTTGTAAACATCTTCTTCTTCCTTTCTTTCCTCCCTTATATCTTTTACATTTTTCTACCATTACTCATGAATAAAAAGTTAGTGGGTTTCAAAGTTGAAATACTTTATAGTAGCTAATAATTTTCAATTAGTATATTGTGCTTATATGTTGTATAAATTACCAACTGCAATGATTATTTATTCCTTTCCAATATTTAAAAGTCTTATTTTTTATCCTGTTTTACTCTACTGGGAAAGATAAAACAACATAGAACTTTGGTAGTAATGGCAAACAATAGATTCCCTCAGAGTGGGAGAAAGTATTAGCATTTGCAAAGGACATATCTGATAAAAGACTACTATTCAAAACGTACGAAGAACTCTTCAAAATCAATCATAAGAAAGTGAACACCTGGGTTAAAACATGGACCAAAGACCTTAACAGATGGTTCACCAATGATATACAGATGACAAAAATCATATGAAAATATGTTCCACATCGCTTGTCATCAGGGAAATGCAAATGAAAATAACAATGAGCTGCTGCTACTGCTAAGTCGCTTCAGTCGTATCCGACTCTGTGCGACTCATAGACGGCAGCCCACCAGGCTCCCCCGTCCCTGGGAGTCTCCAGGCAAGAACACTGGAGTGGGTTGCCATTGCCTTCTCCATTGTGTGAAAGTGAAAAGTGAAAGTGAAAAGTGAAAGTGTAGTTGCTCAGTTGCGTCCGACTTGTAGCGACCCCATGGACTGCAGCCTACCAGGCTCCTCCGTCCATGGGATTTTCTAGGCAAGAGTACTGGAGTGGCTTGCCATTGCCTTCTCCACACAATGAGCTACTACTACACAACTGTTAGAATGGCCAAAGTCTGGAACACCAAAAACATCAAATGCTGGTGAGGATGTGGAAAAACAAGAACTCTCCCTTGTTATTGGGAGTGAAAAATGGTACAGACACACACTTTCAAAGACAGTTTGGAATTTCTTATAAAAGTAAGCGTCCTCTTACCAAATGATCCAATGATCACACTCCTTGGTATTTACTGAAAGTAGTTGAAACGTTATGTCAACAGAATAACCAGCACCCAGAGGTTTATAGTAGCTTTATTTGTG
This sequence comes from Bison bison bison, assembly GCF_000754665.1. Taxonomy (NCBI): domain Eukaryota; kingdom Metazoa; phylum Chordata; class Mammalia; order Artiodactyla; family Bovidae; genus Bison; species Bison bison. Next base: position 362,166 of record NW_011494875.1, on the reverse strand, counting down.
ATTGACAAAACTTGAAAGTAATCAAGATGTCCTTTAGAAGGTGAATATACAAACTATAATAATAAAGCCAGCCATGAAAAGACATAGAGTAACCTAAATGTATATTGCTAAGTGAAAGAAGCCAAACTGAAAAGCCCACATACTTTATGATTCTCACTATATAACATTCTGGAAAAGACAAAACAATGGAGACTGTAAAAAGTTGCCAGAAGTTAATGGGAGGGAGGGGTGAATAAGGGGAGCACAGAGAATTTTTAGAACCGTGATGCTATTCTGCATGATACTATAATGGTGGATATACGTCATTATATATACATTTTTCCAAGGACATGGAATATGCAACACCAATGTAAACTTTAATTAAACAAAGGGCTTTGGTTGATTTATCAGTTCAGGTTTATCAATTGTAACAAATGTACAGCTGTGGTGGAAGGTGTTGATGTGGGGGGAAGCTATGCATTTGTGAGACAGGGAGTATATGGGAAATCTCTTTCCTTTCCTTTCAATTTTGCTGTGAATCTAAAACTCCTCTAAAAAAAGGATCTATTTAAAAAATAGAATTTTATTAATGAAGGAAAACAAAGAGACCTTTTTTTTCTAGACTCTATCTGGAATACATCTATGAAAGAATGTTGTTCATGACGTTTGTTTTTCATTTGTAGTAGATAAGTTTTCCCATCACTTGTCATTATTTTTACTGCTTTTTCAGGTCATAAAGTTTTGAAGAAGCTCATAAAAAATGGAAGGATTGTTTGTTCTATAATTTGGTATTGGTAGATTATTTGAACTTGGGATTTCTAACAAAAATAGCATGCACTTAATACTGAATATTAATAAAATCCTTGCTTTAAAATTTTCCTGAGTAACATGTAATATGCAGTGTCATATTACACAAAATTTGGTGATTCCAATGAAAAGTGAATAATTTGAAGGGAAGAAAATTTTCAATCCATTTATTGGTAACATCAAAATTAATAATACTTTGTAAATGCATATATATGGAATTTAGAAAAATGGTAACAATAACCCAGTGTACGAGATAGCAAAAGAGACACTGATGTATAGATCAGTCTTGTGGACTCTGTGGGAGAGGGAGAGGGTGGGGAGATTTGGGAGAATGGCATTGAAACATGTGTAATATCATGTATGAGACGAGTCACCAGTCCAGGTTCGATGCACGGTGCTGGATGCTTGGGGCTGGTGCACTGGGACGGCCCAGAGGGAGGGTATGGGGAGGGAGGAGGGAGGAGGGTTCAGGATGGGGAGCACGGGTATACCTGTGGTGGATTCATTTCGATGTTGGGCAAAACTAATACAATATTGTAAAGTTTAAAAATAAAATAAAATAAAAAAAAATACTTTGTAGTCACAAAACCAAACATCTGTTTTCTGTACCTGTGAGTCTGTTTTGGTTTTGTTATAATTGTCCTTTTGTTTCATTTTTTAGGTTCCACATATGAATGAAAACATATTTGTCTTTCTAAGGGTATCTTTATACAATGTAAGTCTACATAGAAATGAAAATGGATGACTACTAGTACTGTACCAACTATTAGTATGTTCAAATACATGAATGAATATCACAAACATAATTTAGAGTAAAAGAAGTCAGTCACAACACAGCATGTACTCTATTCATATAATTTTTTGCAGTAGACAAAACCAAATCTGTTGGGATAAAAATTAGGAAAGTACTTACCTTTATCAAGATACAGTAATAAATGAGTGGAGAAATTAGTGCAAGCCTTTCACTTCTACAAATATTCACTTTCTTGATGCTGATGGCTTTTACAAGGGTAGATTTACCAAAGAAATAAACTTAAGATTTTACCTTTTTCTGTCTTTTTCATTGCAATAGTTTACCTGAAAAGAGATAAATAATACACACAAGGTAATTTGGCACTGCAAATAATAGAGAAGGGAGCCATTCAATTAATTCAATCAATGGCAAATTTATTTTTTCCCTGGTGGCTCAGATGGTAAAGAATCTGCCTGCAGTGTGGGAGACCTGGGTTTGATTCCCAGGTCAGGAAGATCCCCTGGAGAAGGGAATGGCAACTGACTTGAGTATTCTTGCCTGGGGAATGTCATGGACAGAGGAGACTGGCAGGCTACAGTCCATGGGGTCACAAAGAGTTGGACATGACTGAGTGACTAACACTGACTTTCACATTTTCATTACAATTGGACAATTGTTATAGTATCTCTAATTAATGTTAGTACACTTTTAGTAACATAAAACTTTAAAAAGTAGATTTTCAATGATTTCTTTGAAACAAAAGGTATATTTGCATTTTCTGGCAAAAAAAACCCAAAACTGTTGCAATCATAATTAGAAAATCAGGTAGATTTTAAAACCATTGGAATTCTTTTACTAATTTGTGAGCTTATGCTGGAATTTGTCCTTACATCTGTGTGCTATAAAAATGTTATTTGACTCAAATATGAGATTGCATTGCTTCTCAACCCCATTATCATGCCTCACTTAAAATGCGTCTCAAACTTGTAATGTCTTTTTAAAATTTTTATCTTGCAGCTAGCTATGGCATTAATTTAGAATGATGTGCGACTTGTGAACAGCAATTTTGACATTCAGATTGATTATATCTCTGCTCGCAGGAGCTTCTAAGTTGTAGGCATAAGGTTATGTGTGTTTTAGCATCATGGAAAGTTTCATTTTATGAAACTTTATAAGAAATTAAAACCCAACAAGTTGTTGTAGAAAAGCCTGGAGAATTATTACACAAATAAGAAGAAACAGACACAGATATGGTTGTACTTTACCATTTTTAAAATGGGCTAGCTTGCTGCAATACTAATATTTATCATTTTAGCAAGTAAAAATATAAAAATAGCTAATAGCATGTTTAAAATGTAAATTATCTGAAAGAAAACACTATCCAAAAATGTATGCTCAAAATGTAGGCGGGTCATGGTCATCTTTGCCCTCTGTGTCTCTACCTTATCTTCCCTCTGTTTATTCAAATTTCTCCTTTTTTATGGATACCTGTTATACAGGATTAGTGCCTACCTTAATGACATCATTTTGACTTGGTTACTCTACAAAGGCTTATTTCCAAGGCAAGCCACATTCTAAGCATTGAGGGTAAGACTTCAACACATCTTCAACACATGGGGAAAATGAACATATAATATGGGCATCTTTAATCCTGTCTCTTTCAGTAGTACATACATATCAGTAAGTTTTAATGCTCTGTCCCTATCCCCTTTTCTAGCATAGTCTCTGATTGCTAGGGTGGAACATTATCTTGTCATGGCAGCCTTGTTCTTAAAAATCCCCAATTCTAAACACTCTTTTATTCCTACTCTTTTATTCATGTCTTTAGGCCAAACTTCTATCACCCCATATTTCCACTATTAACTTGCTTAACAATTGGTCTTGCATCTACTTTTCACTTCATCTGCTCTCTTCACTGCAATTAGGAACATCTTTCAAACGAAAATCTCAGTAAGTTACCCATGTACTTAAAATTCTTCTAAGGCTCCCATATCCTAAGGATCAAGAATAAAGATAAAGATTGGTAGATCAAGTAGAAGTGGCCCTTATCTGCCACTTCAGCCTGCAATGAATCCAGTCATCTCTTCTGTCTTCAATAACTATGAGGGATCCTCACAAAATGTCTGGTGCACAATTCTGTCTTCTACCGCAGGGCTTTTGCAATGTTTTTTCTTTTTCAGAAATGCTGTTCTCACCTTTCTTTCTTCTTTAATTTGGTAAACTCTTATTCATTAATCACATTTCTAACTTCACTTCCTCAGAAAAACCTTCCCTACCTTTCAAATCAATGAATTTCCTTTTCATGCACTTTCATGAAATGCAGAGCTCTCTGTCAGAAAACTCAGTTTTCTTTTGAGTTTTTGTCAGGTAATTATACTTTAATTAATGTGATTATTTGAAAAAAAAAAGTCTCTGTTCCACTAAACTGTGTAGTTCATGGGATCAAATACTGCTTTTTTATCTTCATTAGGCACAGAGTTCATCATCTAGTCAATGCAAATATTTCTTGGATATTCAACATTTTTGACACTAATTATGACACAGTATTTGTGATCACTTCACTTGAATGGATCAGGCTTATGGACACAAACCAGAAGACAAGAGCTGATCTGGATTAATGTTTTCCATCCTAAGTAGTTGGAACCTGTGGTATATAGCAGAATTCTGGGCAGCTGGGCAGTTAGTGCTAAGCTGAACTTATAAGACATATTGGTTACATGTCTGGATGGCTAAAGCCTATAATGTTCAGACAGAGCACACTAATCTGTAGGGAAAAAAAAAGAAAGAAAAATGCAACAAATATGCCAAGGGAAGCAGAAATGTAGATTGTATAGTACCTGAGAAAGAGAGAAGCTTGTTTCTGATTTTTTTCAAATTCCCAGCTCTACAAAAGGAAATGGCAACCCACTCCAGTGTTGTTGCCTGGAGAATCCCAGGGATTGGGAGCCTGGTGGGCTGCCGTCTATAGGGTCGCACAGAGTCGGACACGACTGAAGCGACTTAGCAGCTAGTCCCCTTGGCTGTGTTTGCTGCATTTATAGTCTATGAAATTCCCCTGTTTGTTCATGTCATGAATTCCCAGTGGAGAATAATTCTGTTTGAGTAAACATACATGCTTTGACTCTGCCACTTCATATTTCAATTTTCAAATATAAAAATGATCATCTAAAGGAAAGCAAAGGAAAAATATAAGCAAATATTTCTAAACCTGGAAAATAAATATGTTTAGAATAATATTTTTCTAACACAGGATAGAGCTTGTTTGAGAATGATTCAGAGATAAACAGATTTTTTAAACTTTGTTAGTAGAAAGAAAATTATGCTTTTCAATAAGTTCTTCATTTCAGAATGCTTTACAACTACTTCATACATTTACTTAAAATTCTCTGAGATGCAGTTGACATTTCTTTAAAAATCTACATCTTCAGTGAAATATTATTTTGATTTTTGCGCTAATGATATTCAACTGTTTATCACTTTCCACATGTACCCAAGGATCCCTTCCATCGTGTCTCCTACTGAGCACAAAATATGCTAGCATAGTCATTAGTGTTTCTAATTTAAATCCATTAAGAAGAGGAAGATAATATTGAAGATAATACCAATTTGCAAAATAATCTAATTTGTATGCATTTTCCACTCTATCTCTCAACTATAGCTATGTTGGCGGAGCACTAAAATCAATTTTAAAATTTCTTTCAAAATATCATGAGACTATTTAAAGTAGATAGACACTTATGATTCAGCTATTCTGTAGAGTTAAAAGAGGTAATATTGGCAGTTTTTCACAAAGTTAATACATAAAAGATGTGTTACACACACACGTAGTATAATGCTCTCCTTTCTGTGCTCTCTTAAATCACTATTTGAAGTTATTTGGCTCATAATGCTTTTAATTTGTACCATATTTATTTGCTCTATGTTCACCAAAGATGCTGTCATTTAGATTACACATTTTTCTTTGCCAAATTTTTAAAAAATGTTTAAGGTTGTCAGGTATTAATAGAATTTTAAAGATTTTTCAGTTTTTCATTCATGGGAATCATAGGTGATGAAAACTGTACAGAAGAAAAAAACCAATATGCTCTAGGATTGTAAACTTCTCAAAAAAGAATTCTAAGAATTAAAGTGTGGCCCGTGACAGGCAATGATTTACCTATGTTATCACCTTACACCAAGAGGCCATGGTCCCTGACCCTGAAAGCAATCAGTAAGATTTATAGAATTAACAAGTTTGAAAATCTTGTTTCAAATTAAGGTTACATTTCTGATTCTACCTTTAAAAATATTGTGCTGAATGACATTGGAAGAATTGCTTATGTTCCCTAGTTTTATTTATTTTCTAGGAAAACAATATTTGTCACTGAAACTAAATTATTTTAAAAATCACCTGTATACGTAGATAGATGCATTTGGTGTTTTATTTTGTTATTTATTATACTACCTTAATTTAGGATATGTGTAGAATTCTTTCTATTTTCCAGATGAGGATGTATTATGATGTTTTTGTGAGGTTTTAAAGAGACATGGGCAAGTTTATTCTGGATTTTAGTTTAAAAAAATATATTCAAACCCATACTAGGGACAGGGACATCAAGCAACTCACCATGACACTCAAGTAAACTCACCAGCAGTTTATTTGTTTGCTTATGGCCTTAAAGCATAATGGACTTGGAAAATGAAATACTTTTTATATTTAGTTCAGTTCAGTCCCTCAGTCCTGTCCGACTCTTTGTGACCCCATGAATTGCAGCACGCCAGGCCTCCCTGTCCATCACCAACTCCCAGAGTTCACTCAGACTCACATCCATCGAGTCGGTGATGCCATCCAGTCATCTCATCTCTGTCGTCCCCTTCTCCTCCTGCCCCCAATCCCTCCCAGCATCAGAGTCTTTTTCAAAGAGTCAGCTTTTCGCATGAGGTGGCCAAAGTACTGGAGTTTCAGCTTTAGCATCAGTCCTTCCGAAGAACACCGAGGACTGATCTCCTTTAGAATGGACTTGTTGGATCTCCTTGCAGTCCAAGGGACTCTCAAGAGTCTTCTCCAACATCACAGTTCAAAAGCATCAATTCTTTGGCACTCAGCTTTCTGTACAGTTCAACTCTCACATCCATACGTGACTCCTGGAAAAACCATAGCCTTGACTAGATGGACCTTTGTTGGTAATGTCTCTACTTTTTAATATGCTGTCTAGGTTGGTCATAACTTTCCTTTCAAGGAGTAAGTGTCTTCTAATTTCATGGCTGCAATCACTATCTGCAGTGATTTTGGAACCCCCCAAAATAAACTCTGCCACTGTTTCCACTGTTTCCTCATCTATTTGCCATGAAGTGATGGGATCAGATGCCATGATCTTAGTTTTCTGAATGTTGAGCTTTAAGCCAACTTTTTTACTCTCCTCTTTCACTTTCATCAAGAAGCTTTTTAGTTCCTCTTCACTTTCTGCCATAACGGTGGTGTCATCTGCCTATATGAGGTTACTGATATTTCCCCTGGCAATCTTGATTCCAGCTTGTGTTTTTTCCAGCCCAACATTTCTCATGATGTACTCTGCATAGAAGTTAAATAAGCAGGGTGACAATATACAGCCTTGATGTACTCCTTTTCCTATTTGGAACCAGTCTGTTGTTCCATGTCCAGTTCTAACTGTTGCTTCCTGACCTGCATATAGCTTTCTCAAGAGGCAGGTCAGGTGGTCTGGTATTCCCATCTCTTGAAGAATTTCCTACAGTTTATTGTGATCCCCACAGTCAAAGGCTTTGGCATAGTCAATAAAGCTGAAATAGATGTTTTTCTGGAACTCTCTTGCTTTTTCCATGATCCAGCGGATGTTGGCAATTTGATCTCTGGTTCCTCTGCCTTTTCTGAAATCAGCTTGAACATCATGAAGTTCACGGTTCGCATATTGCTGAAGCCTGACTTGGAGAATTTTGAACATTACCTTAGTAGCGTGTGAGATGCGTGCAATTGTGCGGTAGTTTGAGCATTCTTTGGCATTGCCTTTCTTTGGTATTGGAATGAAAACTGACCTTTTCCAGTCCTGTGGCCACTGCTGAGTTTTCCAAATTTGCTTTTTATATTAATAGTAGCTTAATCTTTTAATTCACATGAGATGTTGCATAATTGATATCTGTATTTTAGCAATACTTTAAAAGCATAAAAAATAGTTTGTTTTAACAATTGAAGTACATTGACATATGAAATGCAGAAAAAATTTATTACAGAATAAAAAGGTTAATTTTTGTGTCCTCTCCTATTTAAGCCTCATTATGTAGCTCCTAATTCAGGCTGGAAACAACCACATATGAAGTTTTGAGAACAGAAAGGTAGCCCTAAGGGGGGGTAATTAAAAGAGATGGGGTGAGGAAGTTTGCTGTATTTCATTCAGTATGGCCTGATGCTTTCCTCCTACAAAATACCAACTTTTATTCCTTTAAAACATTGCTTAAAGTTTGTTTATTCTATAATTTCAACTCAAATCTCTGCTTCTCCATAAAAATATCTCTGAATCTCTCAATGCTATCCTCATATTTTTATTTATTTATTTTAAACCTTGTATTTTGTATTGGGATTTTTTTTTTGTATTTGTATCCCAATATAGATGATTAACAGTGTTGTGATAGTGCCAGGTGAACAGTAAAGGGACTTAGCCATACATACACATGTATACATTCTCCCCCAAACTACGTTCCCATCATCATCTTAAAGCTAATCTTATATGCCAGACATTCTTTTTTTTTTTAAGATTTTTTTGATGTGGGCCATTTTTAAAGTCTTTATTTAATTTGCTACAATATTGCTCTTTTGTTTTTTTAATGTTTTGGTTTTTTGGCCTTGAAGTGATCTTAGCTCACCAACCAGGGATTGAATCCTCACCACCTACATTGGAAGGCAAAGTCCCAATCACTAGACCACCAGGGAAGTCTCTCATGCCAGACATTGTTATAAACACGTTTCAGGTGTTGATTTACATACTTTCTACACATAGTCTAAAAGTTAGGTCTTTATTTTATAGATGAGAACGTGGGAACTTTCGAAGGCAAAATATTTTGTTTCCAGTCTACTAATTAGAAAATATTAAAACTAGGGTCAGAATTCCAAGAACACCTCCAGACTCTGTACACTTAATCCTCATGTTTATATTCTCTCTTTTCCTTTGAAATCTAAAGGTAGGTATTTAACTTACACATTTATTCTATTTGGTGCTATTACTTAACTTCTCGTACAAATACATCTTACTTTATGAAGTAGAGTGCATTTTTCTTGAGCATAAGGAACCAGAGAATCATACATTAATGCTGCAAGGCTGCCACTTCTTCTTGAGTCATGTTAGTAAAGGGACAGCCCAGACACTCTGTTGGACAGCTGACCTCCCTCCTCGGCATCTCCAAAATTTGTACCAGCGTTTTTCAGTCTTGGTGCTGGTGCCATTTCAGACTGGGTGATTGTCTGTTGTGGGTGCTGACCTGTGTACTGTAGGCTGTTAATCAGCATTTCTAGCATCAGCAGACTAGATGCCAATTGCACTCTCCCTTCCCCCATTCAGACTTGTGACAAAATGTCTCCAGACTCTACCAAATGTCCAATTTGGCATAAAATCATGCCTGGTTGAAACCCACTAATTTATTTAGACAGATATTTATTGTGTTTTATATGAAAAAATTTCCCTTTTTTTGTAAATTCTGCTTCTGTCATCATATAATCAATTAAGTTCAGCCTTCTAGAGAAATGTATCTCCTGTCTTCTTATTCATTTTAATGGGTTCCACGAACCATTTTAAGATACATGTAAAGAGTGCCCTTAGTCTTGCCTCCTCTTCAGTTCAGTTCAGTCACTCAGTCATGTCCGACTCTTTGCGACCCCATGAATCGCAGCATGCCAGGCCTCCCTGTTCATCACCAACTCCCGGAGTTCACTCAAACTCACGTCCATCGAATCAGTGATGCCATCCAGCCATTTCATCCTCTACCCCCAATCCCTCCTAGCATCAGAGTCTTTTCCAGTGAGTCAGCTCTTCGCATGAGGTGGCCAAAGTATTGGAGTTTCAGCTTTAACATAATTCCTTCCAAAGAAATCCCAGGGCTGATCTCCTTTAGAATGGACTGGTTGGATCTCTTTGCACTCCAAGGGACTTTCAAGAGTCTTCTCCAACACCACAGTTTAAAAGCATCAATTCTTCGGTGCTCAGCTTTCTTCACAGTCCAACTCTCGCATCTATACATGACCACTGGAAAAACCATAGCCTTGACTAGACGGACGTTTTTTGGCAAAGTAATGTCTCTGCTTTTGAATATGCTATCTAGGTTGGGCATAACTTTCCTTCCAAGGAGTAAACATCTTTTAATTTCATGGCTGCAATCACCATCTGCAGTGATTTTGGAACCCCCCAAAATAAACTCTGCCACTGTTTCCACTGTTTCCTCATCTATTTGCCATGAAGTGATGGGATCAGATGCCATGATCTTAGTTTTCTGAATGTTGAGCTT
>NW_011494875.1:348562-352060 GCF_000754665.1 Bison bison bison | reverse complement strand
CCAACTCTCGAATCTATACATGACCACTGGAAAAACCATAGCCTTGACTAGATGGACCTTTGTTGGCAAAGTAATGTCTCTGCTTTTGAATATGCTATCTAGGTTGGTCATAACTTTTCTTCCAAGGAGTAAACATCTTTTAATTTCATGGCTGCAATCACCATCTGCAGTGCCTCCTCTTAGGGTCAAATATAAATTATTTCTTTAACTTTTTTAAGGGAACCTGTTTCCATAGCTTTCAATATCTTGCTTTTCCTCCTATTTAGGTCTCATCTTCAAATATCATCACATTGGATGAATTTTGGGGGACACACACATTCAGACCACAACAAAGGGAAATAAGTATTTTGGAGACAAACATACTGGAAATTATTGGATGTCAGTAAGACACAATGATTCTGAGAATATTTTAATAAAATTATAAACTATTATGGATTGATTTCATAATGAAATGCAAATTTGGCCTACTTTATGTTGATTGGGGAAAGACAGATAAACCAGTGGATGCATGCTTTCTAGTTTGGATAAACCTTAGGCATGAAAGAGAGATAACACTGACTGTAGTTGGGTGCTAAATACTCCATTCTATTCAAATGATTTTTAAAAACTAATAAACTGACTTGAAAATATTGTGTTATCTGAAATAAAATAATTTTCTCAACGGCTCCTAATCTTAAAGTGATTTTTTTTATTCCTTCAATAATTTAATTCTGTATTCCCTAAATGAGATTCATTAATTATTGAAGAAATATTTATTAAATAGCTACTATGTACTAGAGTATCTTTGATTTGCTCAAAGGATGAGGGAATGCTAAAGTAAAACCTCTGAGCTAAGCAAGATGAGGATGCTACTTGCCTCATTTTTTTCCTTTCTTGTGTTTCAAATAGTGGAGTCAAGGTCAATTTTAAAAGGAAAAAAAAGATTAAAGAGAAGGAGGAGGAGAAGAAGCAGTCTTGGCAGAGCTTATTATCATGAGTTTACTAAGGAAACATTCAAAAAACTATTAGTAGTTGATAGTTTTGACTCTCTTCACTGGGTTACCTGAGCTAAACAGTTTTTTTTTTTTATTCTTTTTTTTACTGAATGAACTCAAAAGAATTGGAGGAGGGCATGGTAACCCAACTCCAGTATTCTTGCCAGGAGAATCTTGTGGATACAGAAGGCTGGTGGGCTATAGTCCATGGAGTCGCAAAGAGTCGAACACAACTGAAGTGACTTAGCATGCACACACCCACTCGAAAGAATTATTTTTAATTTTGGGACCTCACTGGCCTTGTTTATTATGTTATTTTTCTTTTGGGTAGATCATTAATAAATGTTTGAGGTGTACAGGAAACTAAAGGACCAAGAAATATAAATGAAAGAGTTATTTACATTAGTGATCAAGGGAAAATATACAATTTTTATACAATTCACATTTTTATAACTACACTCAGTATCCAGTCATTTCAACAGTTTGTAAGTACTTACTTTGTAGTAGACAGGTGAAATTATTTCTGAATTGACATTCTTTATGTCCTTTAAAGAATAAGTAATTGGATTTAGAAAATTCTGCATACTTCTGGGTAATATTCCTTGATCTTTGTCTATTAACAAGTTTCATTTTAAAGGTAGGTGATGTGATATGTCATCTTTAGTCATGCAACATATCCCTAAAATATTTATCAAAACCTACTTAAACATCAATCAGACATATTTCTGCTTTCAATTATTATGTAGAAGCTACGGAGGCTTCTACACAGTAAGTAATTTCCACTATTGAAACTAGGGAAAAGGTTATTACAAAAACAGTATTTTTAGAATGCGTTAGACAGAAAAGAGACCTTTCCAGGTAAGGGGATGTTCACTCCCCATCCTGACTCCCCATTTTTCTCCAAGGGCATTTGCAGATTGGGGCAGGGACCGAGGATCAGGCTTGCCTTAAGCAGAAAGATAAGCCAGTGGAGCTTTTGATTGTGACAGTTTGAAATCTGGAGAACCTAAGAGCAGAGCTGCCAAATTTCCCCCAGTAGACTGAGTGCTAGGCAGCTCGGAGTTGGGATGGAAACATGAAATTCATATAGTTAAACAGTGCTTAAAAATCAAAGTCTTGGCAGAGGGACAGGTATTCAACAAACACAAGACAGGTCATACTCTTAAGATCTTTGAAGCCAGAGAGAAAATGATAGTACTGCAAGCTTCAACAGATTCCTGGTCACACTTAAACCTTGACTGAATCAAGGTAATCAGTCCAATATTGGCTACCTAAAATAGAAAAAGTTACATTGTCTCAGGGAAATGCATCTCAAGTTCAATTTCTTTGCCATTTTAGAAACAATGCCTGACATTTAGTAAAAATTGAGAGATATGTTTAGGAGAAAGGATATATGATCCTAAGCAAGAAAATGAGGTCCAAGAAAAGAAGAGACAATACCATCATGAATTTACATAGTTCATATGTTAAAAATAGCAGAAAAGATCTTAGTATTACTCCTATAAACATGTTAAGAAAAATGGAGAAAAAGTTCAATTCGTTGGATAAAAAACTGGTAACTTCAACTCCTTGATAGCTCAGACTGTAAAGAAACCACCTGTAATGAGGGAGACCTGGGTTCAACTCCTGGGTGGGGAATATCCCTTGGAGGATGGCATGGCCACCCACTCTAGTATTCTTGCCTGAAGAATCCCTATGGACAGAGGAGCCTGGCAGGCTACAGTCCATGGGGTCACAAAGAGTCAGACATGACTGAGTGACTAAGCACACACAAGTTCAATAAAGAAATATTTACTTCATTTCAGTTAGGTTCAGTTGCTCAATTCAGTTTCAGTTCAGTTGCTCAGTGGTGTCCGACTCTTTGCGACTCCATGAATCACAGCACACCAGGCCTCCCTGTCCATCACCAACTCCAGGAGTTCACTCAGACTCAGGTCGATCGAGTCAGTGATGCCATCCAGCCATCTCATCCTTTGTCGTCCTCTTCTCCTCCTGCCCCCAATCCCTCCCAGCATCAGAGTCTTTTCCAGTGATCAACTATTCGAATGAGGTGGCCAAAGTACTGGAGTTTCAGCTTTAGCATCATTCCTTCCAAAGAAATCTCAGGGCTGATCTCCTTCAGAATGGACTGGTTGGATCTCCTTGCAGTCCAAGGGACTCTCATGAGTCTTCTCCAACACCACAGTTCAAAGGCATCAGTTGCTCAGTTGTGTCCAAATCTTTGTGACCCCATGGACTGCAGCAGGGCAGGCTTCCCTGTCCATCACCAACTCCCGGAGCTTGCTCAAACTCATGTCCATCGAGTCAGTGATGCCATCCAACCATCTCATCCTCTGCCATCCCCTATATGCTGCCTTCTATCTTTCTCAGCATCAGGGTCTTTTCCAGAGTCAGTTCTTTGCATCATGTGGCCAAAGTACTGGAGTTTCAGCTTCAGCATCAGTCCTTCCAATGCATATTCAGGACTGATTTCCTTTAGGATGGACTGGTTGGATCTCCTTGCAGTCCAAGGGACTCTCAAGCC
>NW_011494875.1:345955-348462 GCF_000754665.1 Bison bison bison | reverse complement strand
CCTCCCAGCATCAGAGTCTTTTTCCAGTGATCAACTATTCGAATGAGTGGCCAAAGTACTGGAGTTTCAGCTTTAGCATCATTCCTTCCAAAGAAATCTCAGGGCTGATCTCCTTCAGAATGGACTGGTTGGATCTCCTTGCAGTCCAACGGACTCTCATGAGTCTTCTCCAACACCACAGTTCAAAGGCATCAATTCTTTGGCACTCAGCTTTCTTTACAGTCCAATTCTCACTTCCACACATGAGTACTGGAAAAACCATAGCTTTGACTAGATGGACCTTTGTTAGCAAAGTAATGTCTCTGCTTTTTAATATGTTGTCTAGGTGGGTCATAGCTTTTCTTCCAAGGAGCAAGTGTCTTTTAATTTCATGGCTGCAGTCACCATCTGCAGTGATTTTGGAGCCCAATAAAATAAAGTCTGTCACTGTTTCCCCATCTATTTGTCATGAAGCAATGCGACTGGAAGCCATGATCTTAGTTTTTTAAATGTTTTGTTTTAAGCCAGCTTTTGCCACTCTCCTATTCCACCTTCAACAAGAGGTTCTTTAGTTCTTCTTCCCTTTCTGCCATGAGTGATGTCATCTGCCTGTCTGAAGTTATTGATATTTCTCTGCTGAATCTTGATTTCAGCTTGTGCTTCATCCAGTCTGGCATTTCACATGATCAATGCTTGAATATGTTAAATATTAGAGTGACAATATACAGCCTTGGTATATTCCTTTCCCAATTGGGAAACAGTCTGTTTTTCCATGTCCAGTTCTAATTGTTGCTTCTTGACCTGCATACAGATTCCTCAGGAGGCAGGTAAGGTGGTCTGGTATTCCCTTCTTTTTAAGAATTTTCCACAATTTATTGTGATCCACACAGTCAAAGACTTTAGTGTAGTCAATGAAGAAGAAGTAGCTTTATTTTTGGAATGCTCTTGCTTTTTCTATGATCCAATGAATGTTGGCAATTCGATCTTTGGTTCCTCTACCTTTTCTAAATCTAGCTTGACCATCTGGAAGTTCTCAGTTCACATACTGTTGAAACCTAGCTTAGAGAATTTTGAGCATTACTTTGCTTGAATGTGAGATGAGTGCAATTGTGTGGTAATTTGAACATGCTTTGGCATTGCCTTTCTTTGGGATTGGAATGAAAACTGACCCTTTCCAGTCCTGTGGCCACTGCTGAGTTTTCCAAATTTGCTGGCATTTTGATTGCACCACTTTCACAGCATCATCTTTCAGGATTTGAAATAGCTCAATGGGAATTCCATCACCTCCCCTAGATTTGTTCATAGATGTTTTCTAAGGCCCACTTGACATCACCCTCCAGGATGTCTGGCTCTAGGTGAGTGATCACACCATTGTGGTTATCTGGGTCATTAAGATCTTTTTTTGTATAGTGATTTAAAAAGAGTTAAATAAGCAAACTAAATCTGAAAAAATAGTAACTGAAATTAAGGACTCATTGGCTGGTTTGTCATAAGAAGAAAACAGCAAGAGAAAAGATCAAATATGTAAAGAAGAAAATCAATGGAAACTATTAATACCAAATCTGAATCTCAGAGAAAAATAATTTAAAAGTAGCCAAATAAAACATCAGATCAGATCGGATCAGATCAGTCGCTCAGTCATGTCCGACTCTTTGTGACCCCATCAGGCCTCCCTGTCCATCACCAACTCCCGGAGTTCACTCAAACTCATGTCCATCGAGTCAGTGATGCCATCCAGCCATCCCATCCTCTGTCATCCCCTTCTCCTCCTGCCCCCAATCCCTCCCAGCATAAGAGTATTTTACAAGGAGTCAACTCTTCGCATGAGGTGGCCAAAGTACTGAAGTTTCAGCTTTAGCACCAGTCCTTCCAAAGAAATCCCAGAGCTGATCTCCTACAGAATGCACTGGTTGGATCTCCTTGCAAGAGATCTCCAAGGGACTCTCAAGAGTCTTCTCTAACACCACAGTTCAAAAGCATCAATTCTTCGGTGCTCAGCCTTCTTAACAGTCCAACTCTCACATCCATACATGACCACAGGAAAAACCATAGCCTTAACTAGATGAACCTTTGTTGGCAAAATCATGTCTCTGCTTTTGAATATGCTATCTAGGTTGGTCATAACTTTCCTTCCAAGGAGTAAGCATCTTTTAATTTCATGGCTGCAATCACCATCTACAGTGATTTTGGAGCCCCCCAAAATAAAGTCTGGCACTGTTTCCTCTGTTTCCCCATCTATTTCCCATGAAGTGATGGGACCGGATGCCACGATCTTCGTTTTCTGAAGATCTTTTTCACTCTCCACTTTCACTTTCATCAAGAGGCATTTAGTTCCTCTTCACTTTCTGCCATAAGGGTGGTGTCATCTGCATATCTGAGGTTATTGATATTTCTCCCGGCAATCTTGATTCCAACTTGTGCTTCTTCCAGTCCAGCGTTTCTCATTATGTACTCTGCATATAAGTTAAATAAACAGGGTGACAATACACAGCCTTGACGTACTCCTTTTCCTATTTGGAACCAGTCTG
>NW_011494875.1:345215-345855 GCF_000754665.1 Bison bison bison | reverse complement strand
ATTTGGAACCAGTCTGTTGTTCCATGTCCAGTTCTAACTGTTGCTTCCTGGCCTGCATACAAATTTCTCAAGAGGCAGATCAGGTGGTCTGGTATTCCCATCTCTTTCAGAATTTTCCACAGTTTATTGTGATCCCCACAGTCAAAGGCTTTGGCATAGTCAATACAGCAGAAATAGATGTTTTTCTGGAACTCTCTTGCTTTTTCCATGATCCAATGTATGTTGGCAATTTGATCTCTGGTTCCTCTGCCTTTTCTAAAACCAGCTTGAACATCAGGAAGTTCACGGTTCACATATTGCTGACGCCTGGCTTTGAGAATTTTGAGCATTACTTTACTAGCGTGTGAGATGAGTGCAATTGTGCAGTAGTTTGAGCATTCTTTGGCATTGCCTTTCTTTGGGATTGGAATGAAAACTGACCTTTTCCAGTCCTGTGGCCACTGCTGAGTTTTCCAAATTTGCTGGCATATTGAGTGCAGCACTTTCACAGCATCATCTCTCAGGATTTGGAATACCTCAACTGGAATTCTATCACCTCCACTAGCTTTGTTTGTAGTGATGCTTTCTAAGGCCCACTTGACTTCACATTCCAGGATGTCTGGCTCTAGGTAAGTGATCACACCATCGTGATTATCTGGGT
>NW_011494875.1:330081-345023 GCF_000754665.1 Bison bison bison | reverse complement strand
CCACTTGACTTCACATTCCAGGATGTCTGGCTCTAGGTAAGTGATCACACCATCGTGATTATCTGGGTTGTGAAGATCTTTTTTGTACAGTTGTTCTGTGTATTCTTGCCATCTCTTCTTAATATCTTCTGCTTCTGTTAGGTCCATACCATTTCTGTCCTTTATCGAGCCCATCTTTGCATGAAATGTTCCTTTGGTATCTCTGATTTTCTTGAAGAGATCTCTAGTCTTTCCCATTCTGTTGTTTTCCTCTATTTCTTTGCATTGATCTAGCAGAAGCATGAGATACATGAAGGAACACTGTCAGATTCTAACATAAAGTTTATTGTTCAGTCACTAAGGCTTTTCATACTGTTCATGGGATTCTCAAGGCAAGAATACTTTGACTGTGTGGATCACAACAAACTGTGGAAGATTCTTCAGGAGATAGGAATAGGAATACTAGACCACCTTACCTGCCTCCTGAGAAATATGTATGCAGGTCAAGGAGCAACAGCTAGAACTGGACATGGAACAACAGACTGGTTCCAAATTGGAAAAGGAGTATGTCAAGGCTGTATATTTCACCCTGCTTATTTAACTTATTATACAGAGTACATCATGAGAAATGCTGGACTGGAAGAAGCATAAGCTGGAATCAAGATTGCTGGGAGAAATATAAATTACCTCAGATATGCACATGACACCACCCTTATGGCAGAAAGTGAAGAGGAACTAAAGAGCTTCTTGATTAAAGTAAAAGAGGAGAGTGAAAAAGTTGGCTTAAAACTCAACATTCATAAAACTAAGATCATGACATCCGGTCCCATCACTTCATGGCAAGTAGATGGGGAAACAATGGAAACAGTGAGAGACTTTATTATTTGTGTGGGGGGGTGGGGGTCCAAAATCACTGCAGATGGTGGCTGCAACCATGAAATTAAAAGACACTTACTCCTTGAACGAAAAGCTATGACCAACTTAGACAGCATATTAAAAAGCAGAGACATATCTTTGCCAACCAAAGTCCGTCTAGTCAAAGCTATGGTTTTTCCAGTAGTCATGTATGGATGTGTTCTGGAGAAGGAAGTGGCAACCCACTCCAGTATTTTGCCTGGAGAATCCCAGGGACAGAGGAGCCTGGTGGGCTGCTGTCTATGGGGTTGTGCAGAGTCAGACAAGACTGAAGTGATGCAGCAGCAGCAGCATGTATGAATGTTAGGGTTGAGTTATAAAGAAAACTGAGTGGCAAAGAATTGATGCTTTTGAACTGTGGTGTTGGAGGTGAGGCTTGAGAGTCCCTTGGACTGCAAGTAGATCTGACCAGTCCATCCTAAAGGAAAGCAGTTCTGAATATTCATTGGAAGGACTGATGCTGAAGCTGAAACTCCAGTACTTTGGCCACATGATGCAAAGAACAGACTCATTGGGAAAGACCCTGATGCTAGAAAAGATCGAAGGCAGGAGGAGAAAGTGGATAGAGGATGAGATGGTTGGATGGCATCACCAACTCAATGGACATGAGATGAGCAAACTTCAGGAGTTGGTGATGGGCAGGGAAGCCTGGCATGCTGCAGTGCATGGGGTTGTAAAGAGTTGGACACAACTGAGCAATTGAACTGAACTGAGTCACTAAGTCATATCAGACTCTTTGGACCCCATGGGCTATAGCCCATCAGACTCTTCTGTCCATGGAATTTTCCAGGCGAGAATACTGGAACGTGTAGCCATTTCCTACTCCAGGGGATCTCCCCAGCCTAGCGATGGAACTAGTGTCTCCTGCATTGGCAGGTTGGATTCTTTACCACTAGAATCACCAGGGAAGCCCAGCATAAACTTTAGAGTTCCAGAAAGAAGGGACAGGTGAGAAGTAAAATAGCAAGAAATTGTGTTTTAAGAAAAAATTGTGAGAAAACTTTTCCAAATTGATGTACTATATCTATAATACATTATAGAATTTGATTAAATTCCAGGAAGTATTATGGATTAATTGGCTATATAATTAATTATTTAAGCACATCAGAATAAAATTGCCTTAAATAGAAGATAGAGAATCCAAAAAATAATTGAGGATGAAAATAAATTATTTTTAAAAGGGGAACAGTAGATCTGAGGAAAGATGCTCACACAGAATTATGGAAGCCAGAAATAAATAAAGCAATATATTTGATGTGATTTAAAAAAACATTTTGCTCCCTAGAATGCTATAATCAGCAAAAATATACATGGACAATCAAGGTGTCCTATAGATGTTTTAAATAGCAGAAGTATAGAGGATCTGTCACCAACAGGACCTTTGTACTATACACACTAAAGAAGCGCGTTGAGCTGAAGATTAGTGATCCAGGTGGGAGCAGAAAACTTAAGAAAGGAATAAAGGAAACCCTTGGTGGAAATTATGCAGATTTATATAAACAACATCAATGATTATTTAAGGAACAATGGTAATGTGTGCTTGGTCGCTCAGTTGTGTCCAACTCTTTGCTACCCCAAGGACTGAAGCCCTCCAGGCTCCTATGTCCATGGGGATTCTCCAGGCTAGCATACTGGAGTGGGTTGGCATGCTTTTCTCCAGGGGATCTTCCCAACCCAGGGATTGAACACAGGTCTCCCACATTTCAGCTAGATTCTTTACCATCTGAGCCATCAAGGAAGCCCAATAGTGATTAATAACACAGTATTTTAGGTGTATATTTTTATACGTTTTGAAATTTGGATAGATTCATGTACCATGACCACAAACAGGATACAGAGCAATTTTCCTCCTAAACTTCCTTATATGTATTTAGAGTTCTTTATATTTTCAAGATTCAATTCTCTGTTTGATACTAGATTTTAAAATATTTTCTGTCACTCATTGGCTTCTCCTCAAAAAAAAGGGACTATATTTAATATACTATGTACAATACTTGTACGCCAAAAAGCATAAGTCACATTTACAGAAACTAAAGAGACCTAAGTGGGGATTTATCTTAATCATGAATTGGATGACTTAATATTGCTAATATATCATTCACCCCAAATAGATTACCAAATTCAAAGCAATTTCAACCAAATTCCCAGCATTTTAAAAAATACATTGATCATTTACATTTGGAGATGCAAAGAAAAATAAATATAGAAAAACAATTTTGAAAGAGAAAAAATGGTTGGAGGATTTCACTGTCTGATTTCAAGTCTTACTACAAAGCTATTCTACTCAAGACAATGTGGTAGTGGCATAAACAAAAACACATAGCTCAATGAACTTTTCCAGAACAGGGGATATACAAGTCCACATGTATGTGGCCAACAGATTCTTTAAAATAGTATCAATTTGGAAAGGACAATCTGTTCATCAAATACTGGTGAAACAACTGGATAGCTGTGATAAGCAATGAACCTATTCTTTCTTTTCACAACTAAAAAATAAACTTATAATTCAGTTCATTTCAGTTCAGTCGCTCAGTCGTGTCCGACTCTTTGCGACCTCATGAATCGCAGCACACCAGGCCTCCCTGTCCATCACCAACTCCAGGAGTTCACTCAGACTCACGACCATCGAGTCAGTGATGCCATCCAGCCATCTCATCCTCTGTCGTCCCCTTCTCCTCCTGCCCCCAATCCCTTCCAGCATCAGAGTCTTTTCCAATGAATCAACACTTCACATGAGGTGACCAAAGTACTGGAGTTTCAGCTTTAGCATCATTCCCTCCAAAGAAATCCCAGGACTGATCTCTTTCAGAATGGACTGGTTGGATCTCCTTGCAGTCCAAGGGACTCTCAAGAGTCTTCTCCAACACCACAGTTCAAAAGCATCAATTCTTCAGTGCTCAGCCTTCTTCACAGTCCAACTCTCACATCCATACATGACCACAGGAAAAACCATAGCCTTGACTAGACGGACCTGTTGGCAAAGTAATGTCTCTGCTTTTGAATATTGTATCTAGGTTGTTCATAACTTTCCTTCTAAGGAGTAAGAGTCTTTTAATTAATTAGCTTTATACTTAAATGAAAAAGGAAAGGTAAAAATTTAGGGGGAAAATCATACACAGGATAAGAAAGATTTATTAGCTAGGACACATTAAACTGTCTATGGAAATAATAAAAACAGTGAAAGACCTTATTTTCTTGAGCCCCAAAATCACCACAGATGGTTGCTGCAGCCATGAAATTAAAAGACACTTGCTCATTGGAAGAAAAGCAATGACCAACCTAGACAGCATATTAAAAAGCAGAGATATTATTTTGCTGACAAAGTTCTGTCTAGTCAAAGCTATGGCTTTTCCAGTAGTCATGCATGCTTGTGAGAGTTGGACCATAAAGGTTGTGTGCTCAGTCAAGGAAGTCTGGTGTGCTGCAGTACATGGAATCACAAAGAGTCAGACCTGACTGAGAGACTGAGCAACAACAACAATGGAAAAAATAGACATTTAACTTTAACAAAACTAAAATTGTCTTCAAAAAATATCACTAAGAAAATATGAATGCCTGCTAAGAACACTAATATCAAATAAAATTAATACATATATGTACTAAAGTCATATCAAAAATATATTAAAAGCTCTGACAATTCAATAGAAACTGTGTATTAGTTGCTCAGTTGTGTCTGACTCTGTGATTTCATGGACTGTAGCTCACCAGGCTCCACTGTCATGGGATTTTCTGGGCAAGAATACCAGAGGTGGGAGGCAGTCCTAAGATGGTGGAGGAATAGGGTGGGGAGACCACTTTCTCTCCCACAAATTCATTGAAAGATCATTTGAATGCTGAGCAACTTCCACGAAACAACTTTTGAACACTGGTGGAGGACACCAAGCACCCAGAAAGCCAGCCCATTCTCTTTGAAAGGAGGTAGGACAAAATATAAAAGACAAAAAGAGAGACAAAAGAGTTAGGGATGGAGACCTGTCCTGGGGAAGGAGTCTTGAAGAAGTTTCCAAACATCAGGAAACTCTCTTACCGGTGGGTCTGTGGGGAGTTTTGGAATCTCAGAGGGCAACATAATCAGGAAAACAAACAAACAAACACAGAATACGGCCTAACCACAACTCCCAGTGAAGAAACCGGATGCTTGCTGCCGCCACCAGTGAGCGGGGGCTGAACAGGGAGGCACGGGTTGCATGCTTAGGGTTCGGACCAGGCCTGAATGCCCTGACGACAATCTGAGGGAGCTAACATGAGATAGTAATCCAAACTGCGGGGCTATATCCAGAGAGAGGCAAAAAGAGAGAGAGAGAGAGAGAGAGGGAAGTTTCCCTCAAAAAGCTCTAATCTAAGGTGCAGCCTGGGCTGCTCACAGACAAAGAATTGAGCATATACCAAAGGAGAGCTAGCCACCTGTTGACTGGCCCATTTCCCTGCTGGAGGCAGAGAGACAGGAGGGTGACAGCCAGAGCTGGAAGGCAAGGGACAATCTTGGCCCCAGAGACGACATACTCCACCAAATTGTGAGCAGTCTCCCAGTTGCTAACCAAGTCTTCCTGGGATCCTGGACGGTTGACATCTGCCAGGAGGGTCGCAGCCAGAGATCAGCTCACCAGAGGAGAAACACAGCACACCAGAGATGGTGCTTTTGTGGCGCACCCAGGAAACTGAGCGGCTGGGACTGGGGAGGTGATTAAGATGCACAGCCCACCTGGGACAGTGCACTCACCAAGCAACTGGTCACCTGAGCTGCTCGGACTTTGGAAGGGCAAAAAACACATGCCCAACCAAGTCTGTGCCTTTGTGGAGTGCCCGAGAACCTGAACCTGAGCAGCTTAGACCTGGGAAGTGCACAAAACCCAGAACCTGCTTTGGACAATTCCCCTGCTGAGCAACCTGGAGCCTGAGCTGATTGGGAAAGCACATGTGCCATGAGCTGGGGCAAACCCAGTGTGGTCCAAACACTGCAAGCATTTCCCACACACGCCAGTGATATTTGTTTGCAGTGTTCCTCCCTCCCCACAGCACAACTGAACAAGTGAGCCTAAATAAGTGATGACATTCACCTCCTTGTGTCAGAGCAGAAATTAGACACTGAAGAGACTTGCAAACAGAGGAAGCCAAAATAAGCAAAGAGGGAACTGCTCTGGAAGTGACAGGTGCAATAGATATAAAACCCGGTAGTTAGCATTGACTAAACATTGAAAGGGGCCTATAGGCCTTGTGAAGAAGTATAAGCTGGAGCAGGGAAATATCTGAAACTGAACTGACCACACACTGCCCTCAACAGCGTCAGAGAAATTTCTAGATATATTTTTACTATTACCATTTTTTAATTTTTTAAATTAAAAAAATTTTAAGTTCTTTATTACTCCTTTAATTTTCATTTTATAATCTACTATTACCTTGCAAAAAAAGGACCTTATTTTTAAAGCAAATTACATGTATATATATTTTATAATTTTTGTGATTGATTTTGTTTTATATTTTTAAATTTGTGTTTTTGAGAGTCATACCTCCACTCTAGATTTGTAATCTTTGTTTCTTGGTATTTGTTATCAATTTTGTACCTTTAAGAATCTAATCTTCAGTGCCCATTTTTACTTAGGGGTGTGATTACTGGCTTGATTGCTCTTTCCCCTTTTGACTCTCCCTTTTCTCTCCCAGGTCACCTCTATCTCCTCCTTTCCCCTTCTCTTCTCTGCTTAACTCTGTGAATCTCTCTGGGTGTTCCGGGCTGTGGAGAACACTTAGGGAGCTGATTACTGGCTAGATTGGTCTCTCCCCTTTTGGCTCCCCCTCTACTCCTCCTGGTCACCTCCATCTCCCTCCTCCCTCTTCTCTTCTCTATGTAACTCTGTGAACCTCTCTGGGTGTTCCTCACTGTGGAGAATCTTTTCACCATAACCTAGATGTTTTATCATCTGTGCTGTATGGATGGAGAAGTCTTTAGGCTACTGTAAGAATAAGACTGAAAGCCAGAGGCAGGAGGCTTAATCCAAAACTTGAGAACACCTGCAAACTCCTGACTCCAGGGAACATTAATTGACAAAAGTTCATCCAAAAGGCTCCATACCTACACTGAAACCAAGCTCATCCCAAGAGCCAACAAGTTCCAGAACAAGACATACCATGCTAATTCTCCAGCAACACAGGAACATAGCCCTGAGCATTAAAATGTAGGCTGCCTAAAGTCACACCAAACCCATAGACACCTCAAAACTCACTGGACACTTCATTGCACTCCAGAGAGAAGAGATCCAGCTCCACCCACCAGAACACTGATACAAGCTTCCCTAACCAGGAAACCTTGACAAGCCACAAGTCCACGCCCCCGACCCCCACCACCCCAGGGAGCAACCTCCAAAATAAAGAGGAACCACAAACTTCCAGCATACAGAAAGGCCACCCCAAACACAGCAACCTAAACAAAATGAAAAGGCAGAGAAATATTCAGCAGATAAAGGAACATGATAAATGCCCACCAAACCAAACAAAAGAGGAGACAGGGAGTCTACCTGAAAAAGAATTCAGAATAATGATAGTAAAGATGATCCAAAATCTTGAAAACAAAATGAAATTACAGATAAATAGACTAGAGAAAAGGATTGAGAAGATGAAAAAAAAAAAGTTTAACAAGGACCTAGAAGAAATAAAAAAGAGTTGATCAATAATGGATAATGCAATAACTGAGATCAAAAACACTCTGGAGAGAATCAACAGTAGAATAACTGAGGCAGAAGATAGGATAAGTGAGGTGGAAGATAGAATGGTGGAAATAAATGAAGCAGAGTGGAAAAAAGAAAAAAGAATTAAAAGAAATGAAGACAACCTCAGAGACCTCTGGGACAATGTTAAATGCCCCAACATTCAAATCATGAGTCCCAGAAGAAGACAAAAAGAAAGGCCATGAAAAAATACTTGAGAAGATAATAGTTGAAAACGTCCCTAAAATAGGGAAGGAAATAGCCACCCAAGTCTAAGAAACCTGAGAGTCCCAAACAGGATAAACCCAAGACAAAACACCCCAAGACACATATTAATCAAATTAATGAAGATCAAACACAAGGAGCAAATATTAAAAGCAGCAAGGGAAAAGCAATGAATAACACACAAGGGGATTCCCATAAGGATAATAGCTGATTTTTTAATAGAAACTCTTCAGGCCAGAAGGGAATGGCAGGACATACTTAAAGTGATGAAAGAGAAAAACCTACAACTCAGATTACTATAACCAGCAAGGATCTCGTTCAAATATGAAGGAGAAATCAAAAGCTTTACAGACAAGCAAAAGCTGAGAGAAATCAGCACCACCAAACAAGCTCTTCAACAAATGCTAAAGGATCTTCTCTAGACAGGAAACAGAAAAGATTTATAAACTTGAACCCAAGACAACAAAGTAAATGGCAATGGTATCATACTTATCAATAATTACCTTAAATGAAAATGGGTTGAATGCCCCAACCAAAAGACAAAGAGTGGTGAATGGATACAAAAACAAGACCCCTATATATGCTGTCTATAAGAGACCTACTTCAAAACAGGGGACACATACAGACTGAAAGTGAAGGACTGGAAAAAGATATTTCATGCAAATGGAGACCAAAACAAAGCAGGAGTAGCAATACTCATATCAGATAAAATAGACTTTGAAATAAAGGCTGTGAAAAGAGACAAAGAAGGACACTACATAATGATCAAAGGATCAATCCAAGAAGATATAACAATTATAAATATATATGCACCCAACATTGGAGCACAACAATATGTGAGGCAAATGCTAACAAGTATGAAATGGGAAATTAACAGTAACGCAATAATAGTGGGAGACTTTAATATCCCACTCACACCTATAGATAGATCAACTAAACAGAAGGAAACACAAACTTTAAATGACGCAATGGACCAGTTAGACCTAATTGATATCTATAGGACATTTCAGCCCAAAACAATGAATTTAACCTTTTTATCAAGTGCACATGGAACATTATCCAGGTTAGTTCACACACTGGGCCATAAATCTAGCATTGGTGAATTAAAAAAAAATTGAAATAATTTCAAGCATCTTTTCTGATCATAGTGAGGTAAGATTAGCTGTCAACTACAGGAAAAAAAAAAACTATTAAAAATATAAACATATGGAGGCTAAACAATACACTTCTGAATAACCAACAAATCACAGAAGAAATAAAAAAACAAATCAAAATATGCATAGAAACAAAAGAAAATGAAAACACAACAACCCAAAACCTATGGGAGTCAGTAAAAGCAGTGCTAAAGGGAAGGTTCATAGCAATACAAGCTTACCTGAAGAAATAAGAGAAAAATCAAATAAATAACCTAACTTTACACCTAGTAGTGAAAGTTGCTCAGTCGTGTTTGACTCTTTGTGACCCCATAGACTATACAGTCCATGGAATTCTCCAGGCCAGAATACTGGAGTGCATAGCCTTTCCCTTCTCCAGGGGATCTTCCCAACCCAGGGATCAAACCCAGGTCTCCGGCATTGCAGGTGGATTTTTTACGAGCTGAGCTATCTAAAGCAACTAGAAAAAAAAAACGAAGAACCCTGGAGTTAGTAGAAGGAAAGAAATCATAAAAATTAGGGCAGAAATAAATGAAAAAGGAAACCATAGCAAAAATCAACAAACTTAAAGCTGGTTCTTTGAGAAGATAAATAAAATAGACAAATTATTAGCCAGACTCATCAAGAAAGAAAGGGAGAAGAATAAAATGAACAAAATTAGAAATGGAAATGGAGAAATCACAACAGATAACACAGAAATACAAAGGATCATAAGAGACTACTATCAGGAACAATATGCCAATAAAATGGACAACTTGGAAGAAATGGTCAAATTCTTAGAAAAATATAACCTTCCAAAGCTGAACCAGGAAGAAATAGAAAATCTTAATAGACCCATCACAAACATGGAAATCAAAAATGTAATAAAAAATCTAACAAACGAAAGCAAAGGACCAGATGACTTCATAGCTGAATTCTACCAAAAATTTAGAGAAGAGTTAATGCCTATCCTACTCAAACTCTTCCAGAGTATTGCAGAGGAAGATAAACTGCCAAAGTCATTCTATGAGGCTACCATCACCCTAATACCAAAACCAGACAAAGATGCCACAAAAAAGAAAACTACAGGCCAATATCACTGATGAACACAGATGCAAAAATCATTAACAAAATTCTAGCAAACAAAATCCAGCAACATATTAAAAGATTATACATCATGACCAAGTAGGCTTTATCCCAGAGATGCAAGTATTCTTCAATATTCGCAAATCAATCAATGTGATATACCACATTAACAAATTGAAAGATAAAAATCATATGATTATTTCAATAGATGCAGAGAAAGCCTTTGACAAAATTCAACATCCATTTATGATAAAAACTCTCCAGAAAGCAGGCATAGAAGGAACATACTTCAACATAATAAAAGCCATGTATGATAAACCCACAGCAAACATTATCCTCAATGGTGAAAAATTGAAGCATTTCCTCTAAAGTCAGGAACAAGACAAGTGCGCCCACTCTCACCACTACTATTCAACATAGTTTTGGAAGTTTTAGCAACAGCAATCAGAGAAGAAAAAGAAATAAAATGAAACCAAATTGGAAGAGAAGAAGTAAAACTCCCACTGTTTGCAGACGACATGATGCTCTACATAGAAAATCTTAAAGACACCACTAGAAAATTAGTGGAGCTAATCAATGAATATAGTAAAGTTGCAGGATATAAAATTAACACACAGAAATCCCTTGCATTCCTATACACTAACAATGAGAAAACAGAAAGAGAAATTAAGGAAAAAATTCCATTCACCATTGTGATGTAAAGAATAAAATACTTAGGAATAAATCTACCTAAAGAAAAAAAAAAACCTGTATATAGAAAACTATAAAATACTGATGATAGAAATCAAAGATGACACAAACAGATGGAGAAATATACCATGTTCATGGATTGGAAGAATCAATATAGTGAAAATGAGTATACTACCAAAAGCAATCTATAGATTCAATACAATCCCTATTAATCTACCAACAGTATTTTCCAGAGAAGTAGAACAAATAATTTCACAATTTGTATGGAAATATGAAAAACTTTGAATAGCCAAAGCAATCTTGAGAAAGAAGAATGGAACTGGAGGAAACAACTTGCCTGACTTCAGACTATACAAAGCTACAGTCATTAAGACAGTAAGGTACTGGCCCAAATTCAGAAATATAGATCAATGGAACAAAATAGAAAGCCTGGAGACAAATCCAAACACCTATGGACACCTTATCTTTGACAAAGGAAGCAAGAATATACAATGGAGAAAAAGACAATCTCTTTAACAAGTGGTGCTGGGAAAACTGGTCAACCACTTGTAAAATAATGAAACTAGAACACTTTCTGACAGCATACATAAAAATAAACTCAAAATGGATTAAAGACCTAACTGTAAGGCCAGAAACTATAAAACTCCTAGAGGAAAACATAGGCAAAACACTCTCTGACATAAATCACAGCAGGATCCTCTATGACCCACTTCTCAGAGTAATGGAAATAAAGGCAAAAATGAACAAACGGGACTTAATTAAACTCAAAAGCTTTTGTGCAATGAAGGAAACTATAAGCAAGGTGAAAAGACAGCCTTCAGAATGGGAGAAAATAATAGCAAAAAAAGCAACTGACAAAGAATTAATCTCAAAAATATATAAGCAGCTCATGCAGCTCAATTCCAGAAAAATAAATGACCCAGTAAAATAATTGACCAGAGAACTAAATAGACATTTCTCCAAAGAAGACATACAGATGGATAACAAGTGCATGAAAAGATGCTTAACATCATCCATTATCAGAGAAACGCAAATCAAAATCACAATGAGGTACTATCTCACGCCAGTCAGAATGGCTGCTATCAAAAAGTCTACAAACAATAAATGCTGGAGAGGGTGTGGAGAAAAGGGAACCCTCTTACACTGTTGGTGGGAAGGCAAACTATTACAGCCACTATGGAGAACAATATAGAGATTCCTTAAAAAACTGGAAACAGAACTGCCATATGACCCAGCAATCCCACTGCAATCCCAGCAATCCCACTGGGCATGCACACCAAGGAAACCAGAATTGAAAGAGACACGTGTACCCCAATGTTCATTGCAGCACTGTTTACAATAGCTAAGACATGGAAGCGACCTAAATGATCATCGGCAGATGAATGGATAAGAAAGCTGTGGTATATATACACAAGGGAATATTACTCAACCATTAAAAATAATGCCTTTGAATCAGTTCTAATGAGGTGGATGAAACTGGAGCCTATTATATAAAGTGAAGTAAGTCAGAAAGAAAAACACCAATACAGTATATTAATGCATATATATGGAATTTAGAAAGATGACAACAATGACCCTATATGCAAGACAGCAAAAGAGACACAGATGTAAATAACAGACTTTTGGACTCTGTGGGAAAAGGTGAGGGTAGGATGATTTGAGAGAATAGCATTGAAACAAGTATATTACCTTATGTGAACTAGATCACCAGTCCAGGTTCGATGCATGAGACAGGGTGCTCAGGGCCAGTGCAGTGGGATGACCCTGAGGGATGGGATGGGGAGGGAGGTGGGAGGGGGGTTCAGGATGGGGAACACATGTATATCCATGGTTGACTCATGTGAATGCATGGGAAAAACCACTACAATGTTGTAGAGTAATTAATTAGCCTCCACTTTAAATAAATTAATTAAAAAAATAAAAATAAAAGTGAACAATTTCAGCACCTGCTAAACAAATAAGTTTTGTCTAAAAGATTTTTTCATTTATTTTATAATTGGATCAAAATTGCTTTAAAATATTGTATTGGTTTCTGAGGTATAACAACTCAAGTCAGCCATAATTATGAAAGATTTTTGATGTCGTTATTTGATTAGGTTTTTAAAATATTGAGTCATAGTTACATTTCTGAGGTAATAAATAAATCAATAAATAGTTGATTGTGATGTTTTTCTTTTAAATTTCTGTTGAATTATATCAGACAGTTAAAAATACTAATTAAAATTTAGATTTTGTATATTTATAAAATGAAAATGTCTAAGTTAAAAAAAAAAAGAGAATACCAGAGTGAGTTGCCATTTCCTTCTATAGGGGATTTTCCAGTCCTAGGAATCAAACCTGGGTTTCCTGCATTGCAGGCAGATTCTTTACCATCTGAACCATGAGCCCAATAAAAATAATCAAATATTCAAACTGACTCTTTACAAAATATGATGGACAATTAGCCACAGTTTAACATCAGTAATTATAATGGATATGTAAATTATGAAATTTGCATGGATATGTAAATTATATAATTTATATCATTATAAATGGGATTCTACTATATAATTTCTGTAATGGTTAATGTTAACAACACTAAAAAAATTAAGTGTTGCAGAAGTTATGGTATAATCAGAGCTCTCCTATACTCTTGGGGTATTAGGAAATTATATAACCATTTTAGAAAAATGTTTAGCAGTTTCTAGTTATCTAAGCTCATAAAACTCAGAAATTAAAGTGAATGATAACAAAAAGATTTAAGCAAGAATTTTCATAGCACTATTAGTCATAATGGCCCCAAACTGGAAACAACTGAAGGTCTGTCAGCAGGCAGATGGAGAAACAAACAGTGATACATAGTATATGGTTCCATTTATTTGAAAATCCAGAATAGACAAACTTATAAAACAGAAATTAGATGAATTGGTTCCAGGGGATAGGGGTAGAAGCTGTCAAGACTGATTACTAAAGGGTAGGGGACTTCTTGGAGTGATGAAAACGTTCTAAAATTAGATAGTGGTGATAGTGATCAACTTTTCAGTCAGTTCAGTTCAGTTCAGTCACTGAGTCGTGTCCGACTCTTTGCAACCCCATGAATGGCAACACGCCAGGCCTCCCTGTCCATCACCAACTCCCGGAGTTCACCCAAACTCATGTGCATCGAGTTGGTGATGCCATCCAGCCATCTCATCCTCTGTCGTCCCCTTCTCCTCCTGCCCCCATTCCCTCCCAGCATTAGGGTCTTTTCCAATGAGTCAACTCTTCGCATGAGGTGGCCAAAGTATTGATCAACTCTTAAAATATTCTAAAAAGGACTGAATTTACAGTCTTAAAAGAATAAATTTTATGGCACCTGAATTTTATTTCAATGAAGTTATTAAAAAATAAACATGTTATAATAATAAGATGGATTAGAATACTGCAGTAAAGAGAATGAACTACTGACAAAAAAAGATGGATCAATCTTAAAAAAGATATTGTACTAATTGAAGGAAACAGAAACAAGAGTGTACAGTTATTTACTCTACTTTTATTAATTCAAAACTAGGAAAAATACACTGATGATGACAGATGTCAGAATGTTAAGAATAGTTAGAAGTTAAAATAAATGTATGTATTCCAGAAGTTGGTAAAGGTGGAAAGGGAGGCATTTTAGTGTATCTCAGTGAAATATTCTATATCATCTGCTTGTGATTACTGTACATATATAAAAAGATCCTCACAACCAAGATAATCACGATGGTGTGATCACTTACCTAGAGCCAGACATCCTGGAATGTGAAGTCATGTGGGCCTTAGAAAGCATCACGACGAACAAAGCTAGCAGAGGTGATGGAATTCCAGTGGGGCTATTTCAAATCCTGAAAGATGATGCTGTGAAAGTGCTGCACTCAATATGCCAGCAAATTTGGAAAACTCAGCAGTGGCCACAGGACAGGAAAAGGTCAGTTTTCATTCCAAACTCAAAGAAAGGCAATGCCAAAGAATGCTCAAACTACTACACAATTGCACTCATCTCACATGCTAGTAAAGTAATGCTCAAAATTCTCCAGGCCAGGCTTCAACAATACATGAACCGTGAACTTCCAGATGTTCAAGCTGGTTTTAGAAAAGGCAGAGGAACCAGAGATCAAATTGCCAACATCCGCTGGGTCATCGAAAAAGCAAGAGAGTTCCAAAAAAACATCTATTTCTGCTTTATTGACTATGCCAAAGCCTTTGACTGTGGGGATCC
>NW_011494875.1:317293-329981 GCF_000754665.1 Bison bison bison | reverse complement strand
GACTGGTTCCAAATAGGAAAAGGAGTACATCAAGGCTGTATATTATCACCCTGTTTATTTAACTTACATGCAGAGTACATCATGAGAAATGCTGGGCTGGAAGAAGCACAAGCTGGAATCAAGATTGCTGGGAGAAATATCAATAACCTCAGATATGCAGATGACACCACCCTTATGGCAGAAAGTGAAGAGGAACTAAAAAGCCTCTTGATGAAAGTGAAAGAGGAGAGTGAAGAAGTTGGCTTAAAGCTCAACATTCTGAAAACGAAGATCATGGCATCTGATCCCATCACTTCATGGCAAATAGATGAGGAAACAGTGGAAACAGTGTCAGACTTTATTTTTTTGGGGCTCCAAATACACTGTAGATGGTGATTGCAGCCATGAACTTAAAAGATGCTTACTCCTTGGAAGGAAAGTTCCAACCAACCTAGATAGCATATTCAAAAGCAGAGACATTACTTTGCCAACAAAGGTCCGTCTAGTCAAGGCCATGGTTTTTCCAGTAGTCATGTATGTATGTGAGAGTTGGACTATAAAGAAAGCTGAACACCAAAGAATTGATGCTTTTGAACTGTGGTGTTGGAGAAGACTCTTGAGAGTCCCTTGGACTGCAGGGAGATCCAACTAGTCCATTCATCCTGTGTGTTCTTTGGAAGGACTAATGTTAAAGCTGAAACTCCAATACTTTGGCCACCTGATGCAAAGAGTTGACTCATTGGAAAAGACCCTGATGCTGGGAGGGAATGGGGGCAGGAGGAGAAGGAGACGACAGAGGATGAGATGGCTGGATGGCATCACCGACTTGATGGACATGAGTTTGAGTGAACTCCGGGAGTTGGTGACGGACCGGGAGGCCTGGCATGCTGCAATTCATGGGGTCTTAAGAGTTGGACACGACTGAGTGACTAAACTGAACTGAACTGAACTGATGGAGGCATCTCTGAGATGCACACTAAGAATTAGTGCATTTTATGAAAATTATTGCATGTTTTAAATCTTTGGGATCCCCTGGTGGTTCAGATGGTAAAGAATCTGCCTGCAATCCGGGAGACCTGGATTCGATCCCTGGGTTGGGAAGATCTGCTGGAGTGGGTTGGCATGTCAGTCCACTCCAGTAATCTTGCCTGGAGAATCTGCATGGACAAAGCAGCCTAGCAGGCTACAGTCCATGGGGACGCAAAGAGTCGGACATGAACGAATGACTAAGCACCCAATAGCACAATTAAATCTTTACAAAGAAAGTAAGTGCTATTTTTTCTTTTGTGAACTTTTATAAGCATTCAGATAAAAATTTTCATATTTTAAAAAACTCCAATGCTGATGGAAGAATTACTTTTTAACCTTATTATCACTTATGAATTTATCAATGATTATTTAACTGCAAATATTCAATATCTTAATCATTTTGTTGTCATGACTTTGATGAGTCTTTGGAAGATGAAAAGGTTAATGTACAAGCACTGAACATCTTCATGTCTAAAAGGTATCATTTGTTGTTTCCAGTAATACTTACACTATGACTATTTGTAATCTTACCTAAAGAGAAAAAAAATTATAACATTCGAATAATGTGTAATAAACTATGCTTAGAACATTATAAGTGAAAAATATTCTGTAAAACACAATTAGATGAAAAGGCATAGAAATATAAGTCTGCAGTGATACATTAAAAATATATATGGTAATCTGTGATGGGTGGAATTTTTCAAAAGTAATTCAAATGCTAATGAATCTGGTTAAATCTTTCAGCTGGGAAATGAGTGGACCTGTATTTGCAGTTTGTTCTGCCAGCTTCCAATTTTTCTCGGCTGAGAATATCCTTTTATGAATTAATAAAAACTTTCCAGACTGAAAATAGAGGGATATACAGCTTAATGGCTAGAATGTGTTGCCAGGATTTTGTCATGTAGACAGTTTGTTGTGACTAGAACAATGCTCCAGTGCATTGAACTTTAATGTTGAAATGTCAGCTTCCTTCTGAGGTGTTGAGAGGCCAGGCCTACACCGCCTGCCTTTAGAAGAGCAGTCGTTTGCATCTACCTCTGGTCAGTAGAATTTGTGAAGTGAGGATGATGATAACATTAGGCACTTTTGATCTTCCAAATGTGATAAAACATATATTAATAAAAACTAAATGTCCTTCATTTTCAGCATTGAAAAAAAAGAGGAGGGCCCCAAAATGCTAGAAAGAAAGGGCCATTTAAATCATTGTATTTTATCTTGAATTCAAGCCTTTTCAAAACAATAAGTGTTTACTTCTCTTGGAAAAATAGCATAATTTCTTGTTATTGCTTTTCACATTGACCCATGAATAATAGATGCAGTTCAATTTACAGTGACTAAGGGTGATGACTAAGTGCACATGCACACATATACACACACACACACACACACACAAAGGGTGATGAAACGTGGCTTGATATTAAAGTCAGGCTACAAAAAAAAAAATGTTTTGCATGACACCATCTAGGAAATAACCTCTCTAAAATTCTCAATTTAATCCATGAGGCACTAAAAAAATTAATTTGACTACTGGGTGAATTGTTATTCTCAATGGATTTCTACTGAATAATTCAGAACTGAATTATGTCTATTAGTATGGACTACATAGCTTTTACCAAGTTAATCATTACCTCCTGTGGTGTCTATCATTTTTATTCAGTTGTTCTTAGAAACTAACTTTGCAAGGGGAAAAAGCAATCACACACACACACACACAAACAAGAAATATTCTCCAGAGAGAATTCAGACACAGAATACAAGTCATTGGGTCATACCTTGTGGGCTCACAGTAACTGAATCTGGATTCAGAGCTACATGATAAGTGGAATCATATACATATGCATCATTGACCAAAATACTGAGGTAAATCTAAATCTACTTTTAACAGGAGTCTGCTTGGATGTTCTGAATATTTCTTAAATATCCATATCCATAGCATCCCATATGTAATTTTCAGTGTAATTTTCATTTACAGTGAAGTGAGAACTTAAGGAGAGATGTGGTAGTGGTTTAGTTGCTAAGTCATGACTGGCTGTTGCAACCCCATGGGATGTAGCCTGCCAGCTTCTTCTGTCCATGGGATTCTCCAGGCAAGAACATTCCTTCTCCAGGGGATCTTCCCAACCCAGGGATCAAATCTGGATCTTCTCCAGGAGATCTTCCCAACTCAGGAGATCAAATCTGGATCTCCTGCCTTGCAGGCAGATTCTTCACCTGCAAGGTAAAACTACAAGGGAAGCTCTTGCAAAACAGTTATTTGTATAATTGCTCTCTAATTTAAAGTATTACAATGATTTTCTTTATATTTGTCTTAACTTGACTGAATTTAAAATTACATGTTTCAATGAAGACAGGATAGGGCACTACGGAGCCTGAAACATTCAATTCAGTTTTCTCCAAACTACTGCTGCTGCTAAGTCGCTTCAGTCGTGTCCAAATCTGTGAGACCCCATAGACGGCATCCCACCAGGATCCGCCTTCCCTGGGATTCTCTAGGTAAGAACACTGGAGTGGGTTGCCGTTTCCTTCTCCAATGCATGAAAGTGAAAGTGAAGTAGCTCAGTCGTGTCTGACTCTTCGTGATCCCGTGGTCTCCAGCCTACCAGGCTCCTCCACCCATGGGATTTTCCAGGCAAGAGTACTGGAGTGGGTTGCCATTGCCTTCTCCATCTCCAAACTACTAGCCTTTTTCTATTTGTATTTAAGCAATTTACATCATATTTAGTGAAGTCATGTAGTGTTGATAACAACTTGATATAAAGAAATGGAACTAGTGAAAGCAGAAAACAAGTATTTATGGGCAAGTAGACCACAAGATCTGAGTTCAGTGTCCCATGGACCACCTAGTTGATGTTCACTGGAAAATACATAGGGCGAGTTTCTCTGGCAAAACCAATAAATGAATATCACTTAGAGAGTACTATATAAATTAAGAGTACTATATAAATCAAGCCATATTCTTTTATTGTATCCTGATTGAAAATGAATTTAAATGAATATAAATCTTAACCAAGAATTTGGGTAAAGTTCCAACATGTAGTTGCCTACTATCCTATTACTTTAGATACGAAATATCTTGGAACTTGGTAGACAGATGCTTAGAGTGTACTCAAGAAAGAAGAAAAGATAAATTGAAATGTAAATAAAACATGGCTGGTCCTTTCAATTTGCTAGTGTGCTTCAGTTGCTGGGTTTCATTGCATGCATGCTAAGTTGCTTCAGTCATGTCCGACTTTTTGCACTCTGTGGACTGTAGCCTGCCAGGCTCCTCTGTCCATGGAATTTCCCAGGCAAGAATACTGGACTGCGTTGCCATTTCCTTCTCCAGGGGATTTTTCTGACCTAGGGATCAAACTCATGTCTTTCACATCTCTTGAATTGGCAGATGGGTTCTTTACCACCATCACCACCTGGCAAGTCACAGGTTTCATTGGTATTCACATTTGGCTCCATTTTTGTTTTTAGTGGTTTTTTTTCCCCCCTGTAATTATATCTGGTAGAATACTGAAGATTTTCCTATATAATATGCCAAAAAATATAATGAATGTTAATATGGTTTTCCCTACAATGTCTTATCATCTCACTGTAAAAAATGTATAAAGTACATGTTTAAAAGTATAAAATACATTTTTACATCTGACTGATATACTTCAATAATCTCAACTAAAAAGGCCAAAAAGTAATCTATTCTTTTAGATTTATTTTAGTATTATTTTACAAATGATATATAATTACTTTTCTAGGATAATATACACACAAGCAGAGAAGGCAATGGCATCCCACTCTAGTATTCTTGCCTGGAAAATCCCATGGATGGAGGAGCCTGGTAGGCTGCAGTCCATGGGGTCATGAAGAGTCGGACACTTACTGAGTGACTTCACTTTCACTTTTCACTTTCATGCATTGGAGATGGAAATGGCAACCCACTCCAGCGTTCTTGCCTGGAGAATCCCAGGGACGGCGTGGCCTGGTGGGCTGCTATCTATGGGGTCGCACAGAGTTGGCCACTACTGAAGTGACTTAGAAGCAGCAGCAGCAGCATACACACAAGAATGATGATGGTAATAATTTCAGTGCTTTTTATGTGCCAAACATGTTGTAAATAAAAATTGTGAAGACCCATGTTCTTGTGTTGGGAAGTGAAAGGATAATAAAACATGGGGTATAACAGATTAACAATGTTGAGATGCTTTCAGGTGGACAGCAAAGGGACTCAGCCATACATATACATGTATCCATTCTTCCCCAAGACAAAGATCCATCTAGTCAAAGCTATGGTTTTTCCAGTAGTCATGTGTGCTTGTGAAAGTTGGACCATAAAGAAGGCTGAGCACCAAAGAATTGATGTTTTCTAACTGTAGTGTTGGAGAAGACTCTTGAGAGTCCTTTGGACTGCAAGGAGATCAACCCAGTCAGTTCTAGAGGAAATCAGTCCTGGATATTCATTTGAAGGATTGATGCTAAAGTTGAAGCTCCAATACTTTGTTCACCTGATGCCAAGAGCCAACTCATTAGAAAAAACCTGATGCTAGGAAAGGTTGAAGACAAGAGGAGAAGGGGGTGACAGAGGATGAGATTGCTGGATGGCATCACCAACAGAATAGACACGAGTTTGAGCAAACTCCAGGAGTTGGTGATGGACAGAGAAGCCTGGCATGTTGCAGTCCATGGGGTTTCAAAGAGTTGGGTATGACTGAGTGACTGAACAACAGGGAAATCAAAAGAGTAAACACAAAGGCAGTAAGATAACCAAATGTATAGTAGGTCAGTGAATTGTACTAGGCCAATCTCTGACTGTTGCTCAGCTAAATGAAACAGCACAGGACTCTCCCAGTCAAGGGCTTCCCAAGTGGTGCTAGTGGTTAAGAACCCACCTGCCAATGTAGAAGACATAAGAGACATGGGTTCTATTCCTGGGTTGGGAAGATCTCCTGGAGGAGGAGGAGACAACCCACTCTGAAGAAGGAAAGGAGCAGCTTGCCCCGACTGGACTGACTCCATTTTTAAAAGAAAAGGAGCTCCATCTTACACTCTCAGCAAACTTTGGACTGCACACTGGGGAGGCCATAGAGATAAATTGCTATCAGCAATCCCAGACAGATAAAAGTCATAACAGGCAGACCCTGTACCTAGATCTCCCCGAGCCAGAAGGAATGCAATGTCCACTATATAATTTTAATAATTACATAGTAATTATTGACGTAGACTACTTGTATGTCCAGTTAGCTTTAGAATATAAATCTATGACTGTTTGCATAACCTGTTTGCGTCTCTTAATAACATTGTCCAGAGTGGACTTTAAGGAATTTGAGGATGTGGGCTTGGACATGTACACTTCGGGTATAAGAGGTTGTTACAAAAATCAGTCGGGGTCCTTGGCTAAAGAGGAAACTTTGCCTTGGACCTACCGGTGTAATAAACTGCACTCCTCCATCCACGCTGTCCTTCTGAATGAGACTGCTTCCCAGAGCATTTGGCTATAACAAATCCAGTATTCTTGCCTGGAAAATCCCATGAACAGGGTTCACAGGGTCATAAAGAGTTGGACACGACTGAAGTGACTTAACGTGCATGCACTCAAGGAAGTGTGGCACAAAGAAAAGTCCTTATAAGAATAATACAGTTTAGATACATTCTTGATGGAATA
Source organism: Bison bison bison (assembly GCF_000754665.1). Lineage (NCBI taxonomy): Eukaryota > Metazoa > Chordata > Mammalia > Artiodactyla > Bovidae > Bison > Bison bison. The sequence goes on along the minus strand of NW_011494875.1, from coordinate 323,329 downwards.
AGTATTCTTGCCTAAAATTAACCCTAAAGTCATCTCTCTTATTCTATCTAATATCTGCTTATAAACTCTAAGGTTCTTGGTAAATTGAAATGCCATAGGCTAAGTCAGATTTATAATGGTGAATTGTGAGTGTTTTGCTATGATTTGTCCATTTATTCTTGTTTCATAGTAAATTGGCCAATGGTACTTTTTCACACATTTTCCTCTTTAAACTGCAATAAAGTATTACCACTCTTGTGAGAAAAACAGCTCACATATATGATTACTAATTTTCTCCCAACATGAAATGTGATTTCATTTTTGGTTACTTGTTCTCACAGGAGTGTCACCCTCAAGATCATTTAGAAGTCCTTTCAGAATAAAATAGTCATTTAAAAAAATCAGAAACATTTTTCCAGAAGTTACAGATTGTGCATCATATTTTCTATTTTTGAAACAGAGCAGCTGGCTCAGTGTATGCATATTTTGCTGTTGGAGAATGGTCTTTCTTTTAACAAAATTAGAAATAAGAGATGTTGAGGTTTTTTTTTTAATAAAATATATCTTTTAATTAAGTCCACACGCATAGAAAATGTCAATGTTATGGGGAGAGATGCTTCCATATTAAGCTGACACAGAAAGAAAGGAGAGTGTGAAAAAAATGGGAGGGGAGGAGTGTCAAGGGATCAAGCAGCCATGAACCAGTTCTCTAAATCATCATTTCTTAGAATTTTTAAAGTCTATATTATTCATGTCTTAAAGTACATTCGGCATTTGTCATGGGAGATTGTGGCCAGCCTTGCAAAATAAGGTATTGAACAGAAGACGGTCATGAAACCCTTCAGGGTAAATATATGTGCCCTCAGTTCAGTTCAGTGGCTCAGTTGTGTCTGACTCTTTGCGACCCCATGGACTGCGGCACGCCAGGCTTCCCTGTCTGTCACCAACTCCTGGAGCTTACTCAAACTCATGTCCATCGAGTTGATGATGCCATCCAACCATCTGTCTCATCCTCTGTCATCCCCTTCTCCTGCCTTCAATCTTTCCCACCATCAGGGTCTTTTCCAGTGAGTCAGTTCTTCACATCAGGTGGCCAAAGTATTGGAGTTTCAGCTTCAGCATCAGTCTTTCCAATGAATATTCAGGGTTGATTTCCTTTAGGATTGACTGGTTTGATCTTGCAGTCTGAGGGTCTTCTCCAACACCACAATTCAAAAGCATCAATTCTTCAATGCTCAGCTTTCTTTATAGCCCAAATCTAACATCCATATATAAGTACTGGAAAAACCACAGCTTTGACTAGATGACCTACATTGGCAAAGTAATGTCTCTGCTTTTTAATATGCTGTCTAGGTTGGTCATAGCTTTTCTTCCAAGGAGCAAACGTTTTTTAATTTCATGGCTGCAGTTACCATCTGCAGTGATTTTGGAGGCCACTAAAATAAAATCTGTCACTTTTTCCATTGTTTCCCTATCTATTTGCCATGGAGTGATGGGACCGGATGCCATGATCTTAATTTTCTGAATATGTGCCATAGTTACAATAAAAATTTATCCTGTAAAGTTGTTCTGAAGCCATGCACAAAATGTGCTTTGCACAGGACCTGGAATGTGTGCTCCCTGAAAGTTTATACCTTTTTCTTAAAGGTACAAATAAAAACCAAAGGGGTGAAATAATGATATCAAATATAAAATATTTAATGATATATGCTCTGTATCTGGGTTTTCAATGTCTATCAAAAATTTTAGAATTATTCAGATGAGAGACTTTCAAGACTGGTGTGTAGTCTAAAAATAATCAGTGGGGAAATCTTTCCTAGAAAAGGGCCCAGGTAAACAGAATGACACAGGCTTGCAAGCAAATCTGCTATGGTCAATATCAGATTGACATTGTCAGTATCTGGCACTCAGTTCTTTCAGAATCCGTTGAATTAAAAAGTATGTGTTACACCTATTAATTTGAGATTATATATCTAAAATAAAACTATTGCCTCTAAATAAAGAAGTGTAAAATTTCTCCCAGTTGAGGCAAGTTTAGAGAAAAGAATGCTCAACTTGGATTTAAACCTGCTTTGAGTGCAGAAATTAATTATGTAACTATTTTGTAAAGTCTTCCTTTGACAATGATGTTTATAAGAAATGTATTGGCCTTAGATTGTTACTATGTTTTAATTACCATATGTCTCTCTGTTATATAAGACAGAATAAATGAATATATAGATAAAGAAAAAGGCAATGGGATATAGCAGACAAACTGCTGTCTTTGAGAACATATGATTAGAACTTATTGAATGCCTTGGGTAAACTTGTTTGATGGTGTTTCTCTCCTTATCTTAAGAAATAGAGTCAAACTTAAGAAGTATGGTATGTAAATTGAACAAAAATGTGTATAAAAGATGTTTGGTACATTGTAGGATTCTGAAATTTTTATTTATTTTTTCCTTAATCTACATTAAACTTTAACTTGAAATTGTACCAAGAGAATTAAACCTATATGTTACTTTGTACTCATATATAGATATGTCTATGTGAAGTTGTGAAGTATGATATTTTTATCTGGAGATCTCTTTAGTGTTCAAACATTAAGGTGAAAATAGAGAGCTAGGTCAAGTTCTGCTGATGGTAACACATATAACATGTGAACCGTTAAGAGCAATTCTGTTGTCATCCTGGTGTTCATTTTCTTCTCTAAAACAAGGACCATTATGCTAAAAAGTATTAAAAATTACCTCTGTATATGCAGCTTTTTACTTGGGGCCAAACACTCCATGGCTAGGATCACCAGAATTAATTTGAATTATATACCTTGCCTGTTCACAGCTTTTCCAGTAAAATCAATTCATTGAGGTAAAAATTATATATACATATGGATCAATTTTAAGTACACATTTTTATTTTCTACTTCATTTATTTATTGGAGAAGGCAATGGCAGTCCACACCAGTACTCTTGCCTGGAAAATCCCATGAACGGAGGAGCCTCCCATGGACGGAGGAGCCTCCCATGGACGGAGGAGCCTGGTAGGCTGCAGTCCATGGGGTTGCAAAGAGTCGGACACCACTGAGCGACTTCACTTTCACTTTCATGCATTGGAGAAGGAAATGGCAATCCACTCCAGTGTTCTGGCCTGGAGAATCCCAGGGACGGGGGAGCCTGGTGGGCTGCCGCCTATGGGGTCGCATAGAGTCGGACACGACTGAAGCGACTTAGCCGCAGCAGCAGCAGCAGCATTTATTTATGCTGTACCTTTTTATTTCCCTTCTCTACTCACTTTGGATTCAGTTGTTCTTTTTCTATAGTTTCTTTAAATGATGGCCTAAGGTATAACTTTTAGATGTTTCTTATTTTCTGATATATACATTTAACACTCCAAATTTTCTTCTACACTCTGCTTTAGCTGCAATCCACAAATTTTTATATAAAGTATTTTTATTGCCATTTGATGAAAAGATGTTCTAATGTCTCCTTGCAATTTCATTTTTGATTGAAAAATAATTTAGAAGTTTGTTTCATTTATTTTCTAAATATTTGGTAATTTCTCTGATTTCTCACTTACTATTGTTAAATTTATTTGTTGTGATATATTTCATATAATTTTATGAAGATTCATATAATGCTTTTTTTTTTTCTTAAACACAAATCTTATTCTATTTCAGGGGTTTAAAAGTATTTTACAATGTTGTTGGCTCAACAGAAGGATACAAGACTTTTATTTTCTTGGAGTACAAGAATTGTACTTGAAGTACAAGTACTTCAATCATGTCTTAGCATGTTAGTCATTTTATTCTTATCAAAACCTGTTTCATTGCCCCATCTGTAGTCTTTCTTGGTGAGCATTTCCTTTTATACTAACACTTGGAAAAAATATGCATTTTTCTATTTGTTGGTGCTTTCTGCTCTGCTCAGTCGCTCTAGTCGTGTCCGACTCTGGGTGTGTTCTATAAATATCACGTCAAATTAGTTCACAATTTTGTTCAGTTCTCCTATATTTTTATTAATTTGTATCTACTAAATCTATGCAATTCCATCTTTTTATCAGAAAGAAATGTTGACATCACCAACTACAATCACGCATTTATATATTTCTCCTTTTAGTTCTGTCAAACTGTGTTTTTAGTAAGATGAAGCTTTGTTATTAGATGTACAAATACTTGGAATTTTTATGTCTTTGATGGATTTCTCCTTTTATCCTTATCACATGTCTCTTGTTTCCCCTTATGATATTCTTAATTTGAAGTCTGCTTTGTTGTTGGTATAGCCACTCAGTTATAGCATCTCCTGGCTGTCATTAGCAACAGGTTGGGATTGTCATATAAAAGAGCTAGCTTAGATGCTTAACTAAAAAATTGATATTTAATTTGACTGGCATTTGAGAATTACCAGTAATTTAATGCTGTTACAGTATTTTATATTAAATATATGCATCAAATTAACACACAAGGAGAACTGTAATAAATTCAATATTTATCTTTGCTTGGTTGGTGAAAACTTATGAGTGTGACAGATATATGAATGCCATAAAGAAGGCTGAGTGCCAAAGAACTGATGCTTTCAAACTGTGGTGCTGGAGAAAACTCTTGAGAGTCCCTTGAACTGCAAGGATATCAAGCCAGTGCTGAAGCTGAAGCTCCAATACTTTGGCCACCTGATGCAAAGAGCTGAATCACTGGAAAAGACCCTGATGCTGGGAAAGATTGAGGGCAGAAGAAGAAGGGGATGACAGAGGATGAAGTGGTTGAATGGCACCACCAAATCAATTATACGAGTTTGAGCAAAATCCTGGACATAGTGAAGGACAAGGAAGCCTGGTATGCTGCAGTTCATGGAGTTTCAAAGAGTTGGACGCAACTTAGTGATTGAACAAGAACAACTTTTTTAGTGTTATTTTTATGATGAAATAGTCATATTACAAAAAGTTGTCTATAATTTATGTGTATGGTCTAAAATATTATTAAAAAGCAAGCACATATTTACTAAATTCTGGCTTAAAAAATAGGACAATCACAATATCTTAAATTCTCTTCCCTAAGGTAACTGCAAGTCTAAATTTTACACTTATTTATCCTTTGCAGTATTAACATTTATGTATGCACTTTTAATATATTGTTTAATCACATGATTTATTATACATTTTGAAATTTATGTGACTAGAACCATTTTATCACTGTATCTAGCGTCTATTGATCTATATATACTAATCATTTGTGATTTACTCTTTTTATTGTTTGTGAAGTATGTCCAGATTGTTATGTATAACTTTAATTCATTAATTATCAGTTTCACATAGATTATTATTTTTTGCCTGATTTTACTAAAGATTTTTAATTCAATTTCTGATGTTTTGTTCATTTCATATTTGTGTTATTTAAAATTTTACATATTATAAACTGCTGATATGTCCATCCTGAGATGAAAGTATTTCTCAAGAGTATAGAGCTGGAAATGTCATTTTGGTTTATAGAGTTTTTCAAGTATTCAATATTACTACAAAATACTATGAAAGTTGCTACAATTTACACTACCATTAGCAAAGTTGAGTGTTTCAATTGTTGAACTTTTCCACCAATTATTAATATTGGCAGGTTTTTTCCATTTCTGAAGATTAGAGTGAGGGTATGAAGTACATAAATTTTGATCTAATCATGTTTTTAAATTGTATTTTCATAGTAGCTTGTTGGTTTTATTCTTTATTTGACTCTTTTTGTTAATGCTTTTATGTACTGAAGATAATATTTTCCTTCAGATATGTTGCAAATATATAATCTTCACCTAGCTTTAAGCTTCTTTATGGTATGCTAACAAATTTAATTTCTTAATTTATCATAATTTTTCCTTATGTTATATATTTTTATTTCTTTTGAAGAAATCTTTTCTTATCTCAAGGTCTCAAAGAAATCTTTTATATTTATATTTTAAAAATTGTAATTCATATTTACATATTTAACCCAGTGGTTCTCAACTGGGGGTCTTTTTTCCCCCAGGAGACATTTGCAAGTGTCTGGGTCAATTTGATTATAATAATAAAGTGAGGAGTTCTACTGCCATCTATTGGATGGAG
>NW_011494875.1:302304-317193 GCF_000754665.1 Bison bison bison | reverse complement strand
TGGATGGAGGCCAGGGATATTGCTAAACATTAAAAAATGCACAAAGCAGCTCCCCAATACAGAGAGATATTTGACCAAAATGTCAACAGTGCTGAAATTAATAAACCTTGCTTTCATCTACTGGAAATTATTTTTTAATGGCATATTGAAGGAATTTTTTGATTTTGAGACAATTTGTAGAAATATTTTTCTATTTATTTTTCTGTCCTTTAATGTGTTATCAGTGAAATTTCTCATTAGTTATATATAAGTCTTAACTATAAATAATATTTTTGCTTTTGTTCCTGGGTATTTTATGATTCTGTTAGAATCATCTCTTTCTGAAATTATAATATCTGACTGTATGTTGATATGCAGAAATGCAGTTGATCTTATATCTGGCAACTACCTAGTAAATTGACCTGAAATCTTACAACATTGCTAAATACTCATTTTTAATAACTTTTCTTTAGATTATTTACAGGATTTTATGACATTAATCATATTAATTGTAAATAATGAGAATTTTATTTCTTATATTTGCGGTTTTCTTTTATTTATTTATGATTTTTAAAATATATGTTTACTTAATGTAGCTGACTAGAACATCTTGCAAAAGCTGAATAGGATTAACAGGAACAGTATTCTTCTCCTAATTATAATTTTAAAGGAAATTGCTTGCATGTTTCACTATTAAGATATTAGCTATAGGCCTGTTTTGTAGCTAGACTTAATCTGTTTGAAAAAAGTGTTTTAGGCTGTTAGTTTGATAGAGTTTTTACCTTTGGTGGATATTAGATTGTATTAAATGACTTTTTATTTCATCTGTGATATGAAATATCTGCTGCACAAATCTACAGAGGTATTCACATGATTAAGTAAGGTGATCAATGTTAAGTGGTTAGGATAATGCCTAGTAATTAATATTAGTTAACAAACATAGTAATTGCAATGGTGGTATGATAATTGCTCTTGAGATCACCCATTAATTTGATTTTTTTTTAATATTTAGCCTTTGATCATTTGTACAGAATGTTTTCATGAATAAATATCTCAATCAGAGGAAACAGCCCACTTTTATCAATTTCAAACCTCTTTTTTTATTTTGAAGGAAAAAGATTTATAAACTTGTTGTTATTAAAAATTGTATTAAATAATTTTATTGCAAATAATAAAGAATTGCTTGCCATGATTTCCCTAAGCCATCTTCACTTCACACCCTCAGCCTTAATTGGCAAACTGCACTTGGGTTCCACCAAACTATCTCAGCAGTCATCTCTTCTGTGAACTTAATGTAACTCTGCTTCAGGCAAAGCTGATGCTCTGTTCTCTGTGTTCCTTAGACAACCTGATTAATCAAGTGAGACCAACAGGAAAATAGATCTTGCCAATAGCAAAACTGCTAATGAGTAAAAGGATATCAGTAAACATTTAGTCACAAATGAAGCATTCCTTCCTTTTAATAGTGTAAAGTAGTTACACACAGCCCTCTAGGATATCCCTTCTGTTCTGCATTAGGCACATTTTGTTTTTTTGAATAGCATACAAGTTGACAATTTGTCTAATATATGTGAAAATCCCTGATGGCTCAGATGGTAAAGAATCTGCCTACAATACAAGAGATGCCCGTTCGAATCCTAGGTTGGGAAGATCCCCTGCCAAAGGGAATGACTGCCCACTCCAGTATTTTTGCCTGGAGAATTTTATGGCAGAGGAGCTTGGTGGCTACAGTCCATGGGGTCACAAAGAGTAGGACACAACTGAGTAACTAACACTTTCACTTTTTTCATGTGGAAATACTACTCTGCTCTTACAGTGTTTTTACTGTTAATTACATAGCAGATGGTGACTACAGCCATGATATTAAAAGATGCTTGCTCCTTGGAAGAAAAGTTATGACCAATCTAGACAGCATATTAAAAAGCAGAGACACTAATTTTCCAACAAAGGTCCGTCTAGTCAAAGCTTTGGTTTTTCCAGTAGTCATGTATGGATGTGAGAGCTGGACTATAAAGAAACTGAGCACCAAAGAATTGATGCTTTTGAACTGTGGTGTTGGAGAAGACTCTTGAGAGTCCCTTGGACAGCAAGGAGATCCAACCAGTCCATCCTAAAGGAAACCAGTCATGAATATTCATTGGAAGGACTGATACTGAAGCTGAAGCTCCAATACTTTGGCCACCTGATGCAAAGAACTGACTCCTCGGAAAAGACCCTGATGTTCGGAAAGATTGAAGGCAGGAGAAGAGGGTGACAGAGGATGAGATGGTTCCATGGCATCACCGGCTCAATGGACATGAGTTTGAGTAAGCTCTGGGAGTTGGTGATGGATAGGGAAGCCTGGCATGCTGCAGTCCATGGGGTCACAAATAGTCAGACATGACTGAGCAACTTAACTGAACTGAACATAGAAAATTACTTACATGACTAACTTCTTTATTCAGCCTGCTCCACCCCATAAGTTTATACTTTAGACTAACTTGTGGTCCTGCTCAAACACCTTTATGTACAGGAACTTTCTTTTATCTACACTATTAGCATGTTTACAACTCTTTTTTGGTGAAGATGTGCGGGTTCATGGCATTTATTTATTCATGTAGGCCTCATTTGGGCTTGTATGTTATAAACCAACCTACCATGAATATGCTCTTCTTCGCTAGTTGAAACATAGGTTAGTGGTTGGGAATACTGGTTTTGACAGATAGTCTTGCATGAGAAACAGATTATGATGACTTTTTAGCACTGTAAAAGGAACACCTCCTGATCTTCAGTTTCCTCACTAATAAAATATAGAAAACATTTGTCTATTATAGACATTTTGATAATCAAATATGAAGTAAATATCCAATTTATACCTGCATATTAATATAACACCTCGTCACACTCAACTGTGGTTATTTATTTGTATGACTTTCTACCTTTTTTTAAACTTTATAGTGAGTTTTACAAAGAGAGGCACAGCATCTTTTTATCTTCTTAACCAGTGGTATTGTCTAAATGGAAGGAGAGTGGTTTTGTCTGAAGCTTTCAACTTTCAACTCAAGAAACTTCTGTTATTGTGAAACTGAAAATTTTCTCTGCAGTTATTTTAAATACCTTCTGTTCTGCTACAAAGGTTTAAAATATTACATGATGACAACTGTGGTTCATTTTTCAGTATGTATTTCCAAAGTTTTTTTTTTAAAGATAGATTCTTTAGTTTGAAAATATGCCCATGAATTTTTATCTTCCATAAATGATAACTCATAATTAATAATCATGTTTTACTGACAAGTTACAACTTATTATAAAGAATCAAATGACAATAAATAAATCTATTCTAATCTCCATCAGATATATTTACTCAGTTCAGTTCAGTGCAGTCACTCAGACGTGTCTGACTCTGCAAGCCCACGGACTACAGCATGCCAGGCTTCCCTGTTCATCACCAACTCCCGGAGCTTGCTCAGACTCATGTCCATCATGTCGGTGATACCATCCAACCGTCTCATCCTTTGTCATCCCCTTCTTTCTCCTTCTGCCTTCAGTCTTTTCTAGCATCAGGGTCTTTTCCAATGAGTCAGTTCTTCTCATCAGGTGGCCAAAGTATTGGAGTTTCAGCTTCAACATCAGTCCTTCCAATGAATATCAGGACTGATTTCCTTTAGGTTGGACTGGTTGGATCTCCTTGCTGTCCAAGGGACTCTCAAGAGTCTTCTCCAACACCACAGTTCAAAAGCATCAATTCTTCAGAGCTCAGCTTTATTTATAATCCAACTCTCACATCCATGCATCACTACTGGAAAAATCATAGCCTTGACTAGATGGACCTTTGTTGGAAAAGTAATGTCTCTGCTTTCTAATATGCTGTCTAGGTTGGTCATAGCTTTTCTTCTAAGGAGCAAGCGTCTTTTAATTTCATGGCTGCAGTCACCATCTGCAGTGATTTTGGAGCCCCCCCTCCCCCACCTCCAAATAAAGTCTGTCACTGTTTCCCAGTTTATTTGCCATGAAGTGATGGGACCAGATGCCATGATCTTAGTTTTCTGAATGTTGAGGTTTAAACCAACTTTTTCACTCTCCTCTTTGTTTTTCATCAAGAGGCTCTTTAGTTCTTCTCTTTCTGCCATAAGGGCAGTGTCATCTGCATACCTGAGGTCATTGATAGTTCTCCCAGCAATCTTGATTCTAGCTTGTGCTTCATCCAGCCCAGCATTTCCCATGATGTACTCTGCATAGAAGTTAAATAAGCAGGGTGACAATATACAGCCTTGACGTACTCCTTTCCCAATTTGTAACCAGTCTATTGTTCCATGTCAAGTTCTAACTGTTGCTACTTGACCTGCATACAGATTTCTCTGGAGATAGGTAAGGTGGTCTGCTATTCCCATCTCTTTAAGAATTTTCCACAGTTTGTGGATCCACACAGTCAAAGGTTTGGCATAGTCAATAAAGCAGAAGTATATGTTTTTCTGGAACTTTCTTGATTTTTATATATACATATGTATATATAATACAATACATATAAAATAAACATTATGTATATATATTATGTATGAATATGAATATTATATATATTTACTAAAGTGCAACAATTCCTTATTATATATTTAAAATTTCCTGATTTTTAGTTGGCATTTTTCTTGGTTCACTATTATATTTCTCAGGAATATATGATATTGAAACGTCAAAGTCTTGGATAAAGAAAGACTATGTAGTAACTTTGTATTATCCAGTATTTATCTGGTTCATTCTGTATCTTCCTATTTAAAAGTAATTTTAAAAAAATCATAATTTCTTTCAAATAAATGCATTGAAAATCTGTTTTTTTATAGGCAGAGAATTAAAAAAATATTAAGATTGGGCGACAAGATGGCAGAGGAATAGGTGGATATGGAGTACTTCTCTTTCCATGGATACATCAGGATTACACCTTTGGACACAGAAGGGCATGCAGAACACCAGTTGAGAGCAGACAGGAGTACCTGACCAGCAAAAAGAATATATAAACCCACGCAAAACTCAGTAGGACAAAGGATCTAGGGGGAAAAACAGGAGTGTTAGAAGGACTGCACCTGCCCTGGGTGGGTAGGGGAACTGAACCAGGGCCCGATTCCCACATTGGGGCAACTGTCTTTGTCAGAGGAGAAACATTTAAGGCTGGCAGTGAAACAGCTGATCTGTGGCAGCCTAAACAGAATGAAAATCAGACAGTCCTTGCTGTAGCCATACATACCCCAGACAGGGTCATGGGTTCCCTGGAAGGTGCAGTGGCTAGGAGCTGGAATTTAGGGATTGTGGAGCATCCCAATAGATGCAGAAAAAGCCTTTGACAAAATTCAGCACCAATGTATGATTAAAACTCTTCAAAAAATGGTCATAGAAAGAACCTACCTCAACATAGTAAATGCTATATATGATAAACCTACAGCAAACATTATTCTCAATGGTGAAAAACTGAAAACATTATCCCTATGATCAGGAATAAGACAAAGGTATCCACTTTCCCCACTATTATTCAACATAGTTCTAGAAGTTCTAGCTACAACAATCAGAGAAGAAAAAGAAATAAAGAAATCCAGATCAGAAAAAAAGAAGTAAAGCTCTCACTGTTTGCAGATAACATGATCAGATCAGAGATCAGATCAGTCACTCAGTCGTGTCTGACTCTTTGCGACCCCATGAATCACAGCACGCCAGGCCTCCCTGTCCATCACCAACTCCCGGAGTTCACTCAGACTCACATCCATCGAGTCAGTGATGCCATCCAGTCATCTCATCCTCTGTCATCCCCTTCTCCTCCTGCCCACAGTCCCTCCCAGCATCAGAGTCTTTTCCAAGGAGTCAACTCTTCACATGAGGTGGCCAAAGTACTGGAGTTTCAGCTTTAGCATCAGTCCTTCCAAAGAAATCCCAGGGCTGATCTCCTTCAGAATGGACTGGTTGGATCTCCTTGCAGTCCAAGGGACTCTCAAGAGTCTTCTCCAACACCACAGTTCAAAAGCATCAATTCTTCAGCGTTAAGCCTTCTTCACAGTCCAACTCTTACATCCATACATGACCACAGGAAAAACCATAGCCTTGACTAGATGAACCTTTGTTGGCAAAGTAATGTCTTTGCTTTTGAATATGCTATCTAGGTTGGTCATAACCTTCCTTCCAAGGAGTAAGCGTCTTTTAATTTCATGGCTGCAGTCACCATCTGTAGTGATTTTGGAGCCCTGAAAAATAAAGTCTGACACTGTTTCCACTGTTTCCCCATCTATTTCCCATGAAGTGGTGGGACTGGATGCCATGATCTTAGTGTACATAGAAAACCCTAAAGGTAGTATCAGAAAATTACTAGAGCTAATTGGTGACTTTAGCAAGATTGTAGGATATAAAATCAATACACAAAAATCATTTGCATTTCTATATACTGACAATGAAAAATCAGAAAGGGAAATTAAGGAATCAATCCCATTCACAATTGCAACAAAAAAAATTAAATATCTAGGAATAAACTTACCTAAAGGAACAAAAGAACTGTACACAGAAAATTATAAGACACTGATGAAAGAAATCAAAGATGACATAAACAGATGGAGAGATATTCCATGTTCCTGGGTATGAAGAATCAATATTATGAAAATGACTATACTACCAAATGCAATCTACAGATTCAATGTGACCCCTACCAAATTACCAATGGCATTTTTCACAGAACTAGAACAAAAAATTTCACAATTCATATGGAAACACAAAGGACACCAAATAGCCAAAGCAGTCTTGAGAAAGAAGAATGGAGCTGGAGGAATCAACCTTCCTGACTTGAGATTATCCTACAAAGCTACAGTCATCAAGACAGTGTGATACTGGCACAAAAACAGAAACACAGACCAATGGAACAAGATAGAAAGCCCAGAAATAAACCCAAGCACTTATGGGTACCCTATTTTTGGCAAAGGAGGCAAGACTATACAATGGGGCAAAGACAGCCTCTTCAATAAATGGTGCTGGGAAAACTGGATGGCTACATGTAAAAGAATGAAATTAGAACATTTCCTAACACCATACATAAAGATAAACTCAAAATGGATTAAAGACCCAAATGTAAGACCAGAAACTATAAAACTCTTAGAGGAAAACATAGGCAGAACACTGGATGGGATAAATCAAAGTAAGATCCTCTATGACCCACCTCCTAGAGTAATGGAAATATAAACAAAAGTAAACAAGTGGGACCTAATTAAACTTAAAAGCTTTTACACAGCAAAGGAAACTATGAGTAGAGTGAAAAGACAACCCTCAGAATAGTAGAAAATGATAGCAAATGAAACAACTGACAAGGATTAATTTCCAAAATATACAAGCAGCTCATACAACTCAATGCCAGAAAAACAAACAACCCAATGAAAGAGTGGGAAAAAGACCTAAACAGACATTTCTCCAAAGAAGACATATAGATGGCTAACAAACACATGAAAAGATGCTCAACTTGCTCATTTTTAGGGAAATGCAAATCAAAACCACAATGATATATCACCTCACACCAGTCAGAATGGCCATCATCAAAAAGTCTACAATCACTAAATGCTGGAGAGGGTGTGGAGAAATGGGAACACTCTTGCACTGTTGGTGATATAGCCACTATGGAAAATGGTATGGAGATTCCTTAAAAAACTAGGAATAAAACCACCATATGACCCAGCAATCCCACTCCTAGGCATATACCCTAAGGAAACCAAAATTGAAAAAGACACATGTATCGCATTGTTCATTGCAACACTTTTTACAATAGCTAGAACATGGAAGCAACCTAGATATCCACTGACAGGTGAATGGATAAAGAAGTTTTGGTACATATACACAATTGGAATATTACTCAGCCCTAAGAATGAATGCATTTGAATCAGTTACTAATGAGGTGGATGAACCTAAAACCTATTACACAGAGTGAATTGAGTCAGAAAGAGAAAGATAAATATTGTAGTCTAACACACATATGGAATCTAGAAAAATGGTACTGAAGAATTAATTTATAGGGCAGCAGTGGAGAAACAGACATAGAAAATAGACTTATGGACATGGAGAGAAGGGAGGAGAGGATGAGATGTATGGAAAGAGTAATATGGAAACTTACATTACCATCTTTAAAATAGACAGCCAATGGGAATTTGCTGTATGGCTCAGGAAACTCAAACAGGGGCTCTGTATCAGCCTAGAGGGGTGGGGTGGGGAGGGAGATGGTAGGGAGTTTCAAAAGGGAGGGGATATACGTATACCTATGGCTGATTCATGTTGAGGTTTGACAGAAGACAACAAAATTCTGTAAAGCAATTATTCTTTAATAAAAAAATAAAAACAACAAAAAATTAAGATTTTATTGGAGGTTCACAGCTACTTCCACCCTACCATGGTGATTACTCTCAACAATATTACCAATGGTCAACTTAGGAACACATTGAATGTTTTTTCAGTACATATTGGGCATGTGTTTCTTTTGTTAATTAAATTCAAAGAAATAACTCCTTCATATTGCTTGGCACTTAAGTCACCCTTTTATTGTAGATTTCTTTCTGTTCATCTAATTGCTCATTTTCAGTGTTCTGGGATCTTTTTATTCCTTTTATGCTTTAAAGATTTGAGATTCCTGAAGTTCTCCTTTGATCTTACCCTCTTTCTGACATTCTTGTTTTTCACTCATCCATATCCATGGCTTCAGTGACCACATATATGCTGATAATTCAAGAACATTTATTTATAGAGACTGTACCAGCCTCTGAGCTCACATGCATGCACACACACACACACACACACACACACCCCTCTGCTGGTATTAATATTACCTAGTGTATTTTTCCATTGAAGAGTCACAATCATTTAAACTTAACAGATATGAAGTCAATCTCATTATCTCTTCTACCAAAAATGTCATTTCATTTCAATTTACTATTATGATGGAAACTAGGCAATTTACCTCAATACTCAGACCATAACCTTCCCGCCTTCTTCCTACAATCTAGCTCCATAAAATTATCAAATCCTGTTTATTCTATTCCTACTTTCTGTGCGCTTACCTATCACTGTTTCTAATATTTTCATATTGGCTCTTGTCATTAACTGTGAAGTATGTCAGCATTTCCTATCTGACCTTCCTGACTCCAGCCTCATCTCTCTTTTCTACAATGCTGCCAGGTCAGTATTTCTAAAGTATATATGTGTTTATGCTGCTATGTTCATATATATATATATTTCAATGTCTCTTTTTCTCTTTTAGGATAAAAGCTAGTATCATTAATCATCTAATTATCCCTAGTTGATTGGTGCTAGATCATTAAGAAATTTCCCCAATTTGACAGTACATATCCTGACTGTCTACCTAGTGAAGACCCTCAAGGTGGTTTAGAAGAATTTCTCACTAGGAATCCACACACTCTTTAAATTCATGATGCCATTTAAAGTAGAATTTTAAACAATGAAAACTGAAATGAATTAATTTTTAAAAAATCAAAATTTTCATACTCTTAAAAACAGCATGGAATAGTGATACAGATCCTAAGAACTTTAAAACCAGGTTTCCCTCTTACTATCTGAATTATCTTGAGCAAGCCATTGAAACCCTTCACAACTCAGCTTTCATTTCTATAGGGGGGGTATAACACAGCAAGCAAAATAATTCATGAAAAGAATTTGCTAAGAGTCAGTTTTTGAAAATACAATTTTCTGAAGAGTCAGATAAATTTAGGAAAAGTCAATTTGCAAAAACATAATTTATAAAAACACAATAGAAGATGTATAATAGGATCGTTTACCTTGTTGTTTAATTGCTAAGTTGTGTACAGCTCTTTTGTGACCTCATGGACTGTAGCCTGCCTGGCTCTTCTGTCCATGAGATTTTTGTTTATCTACTTCTTATTAATTTCAAATGATTGAAGGCCGCTTTATAATTTTCAAATTTGAAGCACTTACTATCAATCTTAATTTTTATCAGAAATAAAACATACATTACAATTAAATTTGAATTTTAAAGTATCTAGGCTAAATCAGATATTATAATTTCATGCCTCTAAGACAGAGCAGTTTGGATCTGACAACTAGAAGCAGTTTTCAGGTAAAACAGAAACTGCTGAATATAGAAAACTGCTGAATATAGAAAAATAATAATAATATGAATGTAGTGATCTTTATGTTTCATACTTAAACTTTGATAATTTAATTACAAGGAAAAAATAAAGATTCAAAGATAAATTCATAAAAATGACAAAGAAAAAAGCTTGGCAAGAGTAAATGATATAGAGAATTTAAAGTCACTATTAAGAATTCCTTTAAGAAATAATAATTATTTTCAATTGATGAAATGTGATATTTATTATAAATAATATCCTTATTTAATATTTCAGAATTCAAAATACATCAATTACAATCATTTCACATTCTTGGTAATGCTATTCAATCTCCTGTTAATTCTATTGAAACCATTTCAGTCAATTGATAAATGTTTTCATTTGACAAATTTGGAAAATTGAGAATTTGAAATTGATCGTTAGATAATTGGATCTTCAACAATTTGATCACTTGTTGAATATTGGAGGCTTTTATATTAGCAATATGTGATAATTTAAAACCATAAAAATAATTTCTATTTAATGGTGTCATGGTAAGGAAAAATGTGATTATGCAGGTAAAATTTTGGCACATTGTAAGTAGCTAACTTAGTAACTATTAATACAGTTTTATTATAATTACTTCATTGCCAGTTCTTACAACTGTTATTGTTGTTGGTGGCAGCAGAACATAATTTTTATGATATTCTTTCTGCTTAACTTTGTAACTTAATTTGTCACCACTTGTTAAATTCTCCAAATGCCATGGAAGAAAGTTATACCCAAACAGATCTTGACAGAGAAGAGAGCAGTTTAATGAATGTCATCACGCAAACGCAAAGCAAATAAAACACTCTTGTTTTGCAGAAGTGTTATATTAAGACCTGTTCTGATGTTCAGTGAAACCTTTCTGTTGTCATACCCCAGGGGACAAGAACAGAACACTTTACATAAGAAACCAAGGGATTTACTGTGAAAGAAATCATAAAAAGCAAAACACTCAAGGCCTCACAGTAGAAAGTTTAAAGTGGCCCTGGATAAGGCTAATTGCAATAAAAGGGGAAAAATAAACATCAGTGATCCTAGCAGGAACAGCAAGGTATGAATCGGTGTACCAGCCTCAACATGAAAATAAAGACTGGCTTGAACTTGCTGGCCCAGGATAATCTTATATTAAAGCTGGAAATCTAGCAACTCTGACAGAGTGACATGATTTAGAAACAAGGCTCAAACATGTCGAGTAAGCAAACTAACACATACCTTGATATTATTTGGTCTATTTATTACATATTATGATCAGAGAATTAAAAAAAAGATATTTTCACTTTACCTGAGATATCCAAATCATGACAACCAAACAGATGGAATGTTGAGTCATTTTCTGTATGTTCACTAAAGGAAACAACTTTATTACTGATTTTTATAAAACTGTGGCAGTCATTGCCTGATATAATTTTACAAAATGACTACTTATCCACTGTGAACAGACTATCTGTAACCTTAGTAAATTCATTTATTTAAGGTACATTTTTTAAAAAAATCATGATTAAAAAGATTCTTCTAAAATCTGTACTTGCAAAAACATTTGAAAGCTTTTTTCCTCCTTATTCATTTATTTCACAAATAACGCTTTCACTGAGCTACCGCAGTGGATCTAGTCATCGGCCCTGATGATACTGTGCTGCTGCTGAGAACAACACTTCTGGACCTCTTGAACCCAGATGCACAGGATTCTTTAGCTCCCAAGGTGGATTTCACCATTCTACTAGAGAACTTCCACTCTATTCCTAATTCAGTTCCATTTTCTGAATCAGATGTTGTGTGTCTCACTAACTCTTTTTCTGGATTAGCATAAATTCTTTCCCAAAACTGTTTCTGGTTCCAAATCTGGTTTGGCTTGTATTTGTGTGCCATTTTTATTCCTACTTGTGGTTTCAGTGGTTTCGACTACATGGTCCAACCAACTTTACCTTTTTAATGTTTGAGTTTTTTGTTTCTTGATTTTTCTGTTTGTTTTGACAATTTTGATTTCTTCTGGCCTCTGAGACACCTGCTTCTCTTTTATCATTTTCCCAAAATGATGGTTTAGTGATGCTGAAAGTAAAGTTTCTGTCACTACCTACAGTGCTGCCTTTTTGGCTGCCAATTGTCAATAAAATCCTGTGTTATTCATTTTCTTGTGTGCCACTGTGAGCTCAAATAAGTTAGAACAAGAAAAAAGAGGAAAAGCAAATTTATGTTCACTAGAATAAAAAGCAGCCAATAGATCAGTAAATACCAGGATAACTATGCTTTTGAGGTTGTCTGTGTCATTCTGACCTTCTGTTCTGAAACTAATGGAACCAACCAATCAATTTTACAAAGACACAACAATCTGTCCATATTTATTTGACCCATGGCTGAAACTGTAACACTGAGGCTACCAATGCATATGTGTATTTGCTTAAATGAGAAAAAGGTATAAAAATTTTGTTTTTCTCAAAAAATAAAGGTAATTTGTTTCTCACAATGACCTGTTTTTAACTCATTCTGTGTCTGTAGCTTGCTTATTCCTTTTCTCTCTCTCTCTCTTTTTTTTAACCTCTTTTCATGTTTGGGAGACTTATATTTATTAATCTGTCAAAACTTTTAACAAACTGTCTACATTCAGATGTGTCTAATCCAAAGACATATCTATTATTACTTAAAAAGATGCACTTATAGAAATTGCAGCTTAGAAAATACATAGCTTTGATTATTACTAAGAACTTTGCTGGTTAAGATAATAATTCTATCGAGCAGCCTGAGGGGTTCTGAAATGAGGATATAAATGATACAGGATTGATTGGTTCTGGCCTGCGGAGAGCTTCATCTCCTCTTGAGACATCAAAAGGGCTCATAGTGCACAGCATTTCCTCCCTCTCTTCTTAAAAGAAAATAGAAAATCCCTATAGAAATACATAAGTAAGCCAAGTCAATATGTGAGAAAATGCCATATGCACTGAAAACAGGATGTTAATAAACTTAAAATTTGAACTTTAATCTTCACCTACAACTTTGACAGTTATTGAAGAGAATAATGTATAAATGGAGAAACTCAGTTGTAGTCTCTGGATTTCCACAGCTTGCTTTCCATTTTAAGATTATTCTCACATATGAATAGATTTTCTGGATGGATTACTATAACTTTGCCTTTTTTTGTTTGTTTGTTTGTTTGCCTACTGCCACTTAGCAAACCACTTCATAACTCTGTGGCTAAAAACATCAATTTATTATTATATCTGTTGGATCCGTGTCCACTAGACTTGGTGGGTGGTTCTGGTTTGAGGCACTGAACTCAGTGGATGGATCTGCAGAGAACTGAAGGCTCCAGCAGACTGTTGGCTCCCAGAGCTGGTAGCTGATGCTACCCTTCATGTGGAAGTTCAGCTGGGTTGTCGGCAGGAGCAATCACACTTGGCTTATCCACGTGGCTTGGGTTCTTAATGATTTGGCAGTTGAGTTCTGCAAGGGAATGTCCCAAGAACAAAAGTTCCAAGACACCGAGACTTCTTATGACCCAGACTTGGGAGTTATACTGTCTCTCTCCCCACATTCTGTTGGTTAAAGCAATTCACAGGCTCAGAAGAGATTCAGAAAGAGATGAAACAGACTCTATCTTCCAATAGGAGTGTTGTATTCAACTGTGGTCTTATTTAATCAACCACTCTGCTGAAATTATTTCTGTTTCTCACACATGGAACAGACACTCATCTCCCCTCAAGGCCCTTAAACTCTCCATATATTATAGCATCAGGGTCAGGCATGAGCTACTGGAGGAGCTCATCATTTCAAATCCTGATGCAGGTGTAAGGTAGAAGTGAGGTTCCCTGAGCCAGATTATTTATTCTTCATCGTGAATGATCCTTTCCTTATATAAAAAATGTCTTGTTTCTGTAGTTGAGTAGCTTTCCAGCATGCTTCCTGTTTATAGAAGATTGGGGCACTAGAAGCTTATTTTTCAGTTTGAACTGCCTCCAGCCTTTTTAGTTTAAGTTGACAGATAACATTTCTACTAACACAAGACTCTTAAAATGGTTTTGAGTTTCCCAGGGATCTTACTGGGATTCATTCTCCTGGTTAAAAGCCACTGCTCTAAATCTCAGACATATTTCTCTCTGTCTTGGGAATGAGGGTACTATGGAAAAATATCCTTATGCGGTTTAGAAAAACTTTGTCTACCCTCAAAGTCAAGAAGACACAGTTAATATTGATATCTTTAGAAGACCTTTCATCTGGATAAGGTCTGCTGCTGCTGCTGCTAAGTCGCTTCAGTCATGTCCTACTCTGTGCGACCCCATAGACGGCAGCCCACCAGGCTCCCCCGTTCCTGGGATTCTCCAGGCAAGAGTACTGGAGTGGGTTGCCATTGCCTTCTCCAACCCATGGTCTAGGGGCACACAATTAAGATGCTTAGTAACCTTTCCATTTTATTTCCACAGCCTAAGGGACTCTGCCTTAAAATCTTTTTCAGGTGTTAGGAAAAGGTGTTAACAGCCACATGGTGGGTCAGGAATTCATCCTAAACTATATTTTACTGATAGCCCCTTAGGTTTGACTTTTGCCCTATAAAGCTTTAGGCTTCCCTTGTAGCTCAATGGGTAAAGAATCTGCTTGAAGTGCAAGAGACGCGGGTTTGATCCCTGGGTTGGGAAGATTCCCTTGAAAAGAAAATGGCAACTCACTCCAGTATCCTTGCCTGGAAAATCTCATGGAAAGAGGAGCCTGGTGGGCTGCAGTCCATGGGGTCCCAAAGAGTTGGGCACGACTCAGCGACTAACACTTACTTACTATAAAGCTCAAATTTCTTACAGCTTTGAGGTCTGAG
>NW_011494875.1:301726-302204 GCF_000754665.1 Bison bison bison | reverse complement strand
GTCATGTCCTACTCTGTGCGACCCCATAGACGGCAGCCCACCAGGCTCCCCCGTTCCTGGGATTCTCCAGGCAAGAGTACTGGAGTGGGTTGCCATTTCCTTCTCCAGTGCATGAAAGTGAAAAGTGAAAGTGAAGTTGCTCAGTCGTGTCCGACTCTTCGCGACCCCATAGACTGCAGCCTACCAGGCTCCTCCACCCATGGTCTGCTACAGCTGCTGCCAAGTCGCTTCAGTCGTGTCCGACTCTGTGCAACCCCGTAGACAGCAGCCCACCAGGCCCCTCCATCAATGAGATTTTCTAGGCGAGAGTACTGGAGTGGGTTGCCATTTCCTTCTCCAATGCATGAAAGGAAAAATGAAAGTGAAGTCATTCAGTCATGTCTGACTCTTCGTGACCCCATGGACTGCAGCCTACCAGGCTCCTCCGTCCATGGGATTTTCCAGGCAAGAGTACTGGAGTGGGTTGCCATTGCCTTCT
>NW_011494875.1:294347-301626 GCF_000754665.1 Bison bison bison | reverse complement strand
TCATTTATTACATGGCCACGGGGCAGATAGCTGGCCGGGGGCAGGGCTTCGAGGCTGGGGTCTTGATGATTGGTTCCCAAAGCCTTAGGCTGCACCCGCTGCATACCTGATGCTGTTCCCACGCCAGCCGTCCAGCAGGCCATGAGCCTCAGCGGCCCAGAATTCTCTTTCTTCCAGACCTGGAGCCCGGAAGTAGAATGAAAGAGGTGGAGGAGACCACGGATGGAATGCTCCTTCAGGAGCAATTCTTTGCAAATCTGGGACGAAAACATCTCACTCCTTCTTAAGGCCAGAGTGTTGGAAATGCGCAGCATGTAAACCAAAGGGTAACAGCTAAAAGGGCTTTGTAGGGATGGCTGGGCTCCTCGTCCCTTTCCTGAAAACCTAGTGCTTCAGGCCAAGCAGGGCCTTGGGGCTTTTTCTCAAGTCCTGGGGAGGTGGCGTGGCTCCAGCACCCCTGGGGAAGGAGCTGCCCGTGCTGTACAGGCCTTAGGACGCCAAGGAGACAACGCTCCGAGCCCCCATGGGCCTTTGAGAGCTTCATGGTCCTCTCTCTTATCAGGATTATGGGGACGTGAAACTACACGGCAGCAGCTTGGGTTTTATGTTGTTTTTTTTTAAACTGTTGATTTGATTTCGTCCCTCACTTCATGTAATAACGCGAGGTTTGGATAAGCAGTTGGAACTCACACGTGGCAGTTAGTGCCTGTGAGATGAGCTGGAGAAGGCGTTTCCCGCCAGCGTTTGAGCTGCCTGGTGGTCGCCGGGGACTCGGAGTTCCATTCTTTGTGAAGAGCTTTGCGCGGGATTCAAAGGAAGCTCGCTTGGTGCCACCTGGCTGCTTAGCTCCAGTGTTGGTTGGTTCGTCTGCAAACCTCAGTGTCCACAGACCCAGGGAATCATCTTAATAAAGTTGTCGAGGTTAAAAACAGAAACACCAATCCCCGCTTCCCGAAAAAAACTGCCAAACCTAACTGCGAGAGATGGCATAAGGAAATGATATCCAAGAGATTCAGGTGAAAGCTGACGAACGTTTGTGACTTTTATTCTCAGATTTCGTGCCTCAGTGCTGCCATTGAAACCTGTTGGCCAGATTCAAGGTAAGAGAAAATTGAGTCACAAAAGTTTCGTGACTGTTTTAATTTATTCTTTTTCAAAGAATCCTGAAAATTAGTTAACGAAGTCTCTCATACGTTAAAAAAAGTTTAGTTTATAGAAAATAAAGTGCAGATAAATATTTAAAATATAACTTCAATACTTTTGAGGAAAGAAAAAAAAAGCGTTTGCTTTAAGTAGTCTGGACTTCTTTTATGAAAGCTTCAGGCACTTGCTGGTGTAGTAACTCAACTAAAAACCAGTTTAGCTGTGAATTAGCTTAATGACCTTGGTTGTTAAGCTGTAAGATAAAGAGTATGAGAATGTGAAGTAATATTAGGCTAGTAAATGGTAGGTGAAAATGCAAGCAATAATTGTTGTCAATCCAATGACAATATTGTCAATCCAATGACAACAATAATGACAGTTATTTAAGACTTGGTAAAGCTACATGTGTGTATGTTTATATACACCTCTCTATATGTGTACATATTTATATATAGATCTCCTAGTGTATTGTGAATCCCTGAAAAAATTTAATGTATTTTTATTTTCTTTTAAAGTCAAGTGTTCTGATTGGGTAAAAATGTGAAAAATATTGTTAGCAGAATGGTATAATTTTCCTGTGGTCATGTATGGATGTGAGAGTTGGACTGTGAAGAAGGCTGAGCGCCGAAGAATTGATGCTTTTGAACTGTGTTGTTGGAGAAGACTCTTGAGAGTCCCTTGGACTGTAAGGAGATCCAACCAGTCCATTCTGAAGGAGATCAGCCCTGGGATTTCTTTGGAAGGAATGATGCTAAAGCTGAAACTCCAGTACTTTGGCCACCTCATGAGAAGAGTTGACTCCTTGGAAAAGACTCTGATGCTGGGAGGGATTGGGGGCAAGAGGAGAAGGGGATGACAGAGGATGGGATGGCTGGATGGCATCACTGACTCGATGGATGTGAGTCTGAGTGAACTCCGGGAGTTGGTGATGGACAGGGAGGTCTGGCGTGCTGCAATTCATGGGGTCGCAAAGAGTCGGACACGACTGAGCGACTGATCTGATCTGATAATTTACAAGAGTCATTTATTTTCTTATGGAAAATCTAATTTAAAATTTCTCAATTTTCAAGCTGACTTTTTAGTCAAGTTTTGTTGATGGTGGTGTTTGTTTTCACATGTGACTTAAAAGCAGGAAAATGTAAAAAGTATGTGTGCAAAACAAATAACAGAAACGGCTATCTTTTAAACAGTACTCTTACGGGCTTCAGGTATTTTTGAACATTATGTAAATTTAGTTTTTCCACCTAAAATAGCTAATCAAATTATTTATGACAAATTCATGATATCAGTAGTAATTTGTTTTTTGACAATAGGAACCAGATTAAATTAGACTAAACTAGAAAACTACTTTTCTTGTTTTCTTTGCAGAAGAAAATTTAGGTGGTTTTGAGTTTGACAGTGATTTTTTTTTTTTTTTTAGTTTTTGTGCTGTAGAATTCTATTATTTTCTGTTGACCAATCATGATACAAAAGTATTAAGCAAATAATACCATTACATTACATAATCAGGCTTCCCTGGTGACTCAGATGGTAAAGAATCCGCCTGTAATGTGGGAGAACTGGGTTTGATCCCTGGATTACGAAGATCCCCTGGAAGAGGACATGGCAACCAACTCTAGTATTCTTGTCTGGAGAATCCCCATGGACAGAGGAGCCTGGGGGGCTACAGTCCATGGGGTTGAAAAGAGTGGGACATGACAGAGCAACTGAGCACAGCACAGTCACATAATCACGATAGTAAAAGATGTTTATCAGTTTTTACAATCAATAGCCAGACAAAAAATAGAAGATAAACATAGTTGTAAGCCATAATGGAAACATGATTAACCTAACAGTATAAAATAATTACATACATTTTGTGGGGTTAAATAGAGTGCCGTGGTAAATGGAAGTGTATACATGCAATGTTCTCATCCACCCAGCCAATCTGTTTGGCACAATTAATCTATTTACAGTTTAGGTAATTATTTATATGTATGATCCTATTATATGTATGAACCATTTTCTTAATTGTTCTGGATTTATTTTGTGTAGGTCTTTTCCTTCACTTGTGTTTCCTGCTTAGAGAAGTTTCTTTAGCATTTGTGGTAAAGTTGTTTGGTGGTGCTTAATTCTCTTAACTTTTGCTTGTCTGGAAAGTTTTTTTTTTAATTTAAATTTATTTATTTTAATTGGAGGCTAATTACTTTACAATATTGTGGGAGATGGTACGGGGAGGGAAGTGGGAGGGGAGTTCAGGATGGGGAACACGTGTACACCCGTGGAGGATTCATGTTGATGTATGGCAAAACCAATACAATATTGGAAAGTTTTTGATTTCATCATTGAATCTGAACAAGGGTCTTAGCTTGATAGAGTATTCTTTGTTGTAGGTTTTTCCCTTTCATCATTTTAAACATATTGTGGCACTGCATTTTTAAATACAACACTGGAAGCATGATCCAAAAAGATAAAAATGATAAAGTATGCTTAAATAGATTTTAATAAAATTAAAATTTCTGCTTGGCTAAAGATGCTGCTAAGACTCAAAAGGCTGGAAGAAAATATTTGCAAATCATATCTAATAAAGGACTTTTTCCAAAACATAAAAAGAACTCAAAATGAAACAAGAAATATTGAGAATGGGTAAATAATGAGAATACAAAGTGGTAGAGTCATTTGGAAGGTAATTGAGCTTCTAAGTATTTACCCAATTGATCTGAAAACTTAAATCCATACAAAATCCTGCATGTGAATATTTATAACAGCCTTATTCATAATCATTAAAAACTGGAAACCATCATATATCCTTTAATAGGACATTTTCATCTACACAGTAGAATTTTATTCAGTGATAGAAATAAATGAGTTACCAAGCCACAGAAAGACATGGAGCAGTCTTAAAGGTCCCTGGAGGAGGGCATGGCAACCCACTCCAGTATTCTTGCCTGGAGAATCCCCATGGACAGAGGAGACTTCCAGGCTGTAGTCCATAGGGTCTCAAGAGTCGGTACACAACTGAGTGACTAAGCGCAGTCTTAAATGCATATTGCTGAGTTAAAGACATATCTGAAAAAGACTATATTCTCTATGCTTATAATTACACGAAATTATAAAAGGCAAAACTGTTGAGACAATAAAATAGTGGTTAGTTACCAGGGTCTTGGGAGAGTTGGGGAGGATACATGGCTAGAGAACAAATGATTTTTCAAGCAGTAAAATTACTTTGTATGATGCTATAATAGTGGATATATGGCATTACACATTTGTTTCACCTCAGAGCACAGAGTGAACCTTGGTCTATGTTTGTTTGTTTTTTTTCTAACATCACTTGGAAACTCAAGAGATCCCAGGAAGGACAGCAGACTATGACAAGAAAACCTAATTCTATTACAAATGTATAAAACCATCTCACTGAGGTGGATGGGGAGATAGATAATAACTTCAGTTACTTTGGAAATGAGTGAGATCCATAAGACTAAATGGAAAAACATTGTGCAAAACCTGTATTTTAGTTGATGAGGTTCTTTGCTGTGGGGATATAGGTTGAGGGTTCTGATAGTGCCATACATTTGTATTGGAATTGAATAATTAGGCTAATGGATGGCAGATGGTGGGAGCCAGGTTTCTTGCTGTTGAAGTAGGAATCCATAGATATTAAAAAAAAATGTATGGCTATAGAAGGATTGCATTACTGGTGCTACGTGGATTTGCTAGGGTGCTAGTGTATAATAGTTCATTGTTTACTTCCACAGTTTTACAATTTTTCTATGTCTTTTTGGGAACAAGAGTTGGTTACTTTGGTTAATGATATTAAGTATATAATAATCATTTAAAAATATGAGAGAGTAGACAGTTTGTTGTGAAAGCTTGAAGAAAATTTGTCTGTGAGTAACAGTTTGTAATATATTTTAAAAAAGAAATGTACAATATTAAGTGTTGACAAACTTAGGTGAGGTTGGTCACATTTTATAGGTTAATCCATAATATGGAAAAAGATTTGTTACTCTTTTAATGCAAAAACAACTTGTTAAATGGGTTATATGCAGAGTGAAATAAGAGTTGCTTTGTTTTTGATAGTATTTCCTGTTAATAACATGAAAATACAGAAAAAATGGTGTACCATAATCAGATAGATGAAGTTCCTTATGTCACCCAAATGCTGTCAGTTGAAAGCCTATTACCTTATGTTCCATTTTTTTAATACTTTACAATCACTAACAAAGTTTCTTCTCTTTTGTAAAAACTAGAATTCCTAATAATTTTTATTACCTCTTCTGTTCACTTCAAATATTGTCAGTTTAACCCAAAACTGATACTATTTCTTTTTTCTAAATACTGAGTATGACCCTGTCTTATATCTTCCTATAATTCTTTTTGATATTTGCTTTCTTAAGAAAATGGCAACCTACTCCAGTATTCTTGCCTGGAAAATCCCATGGACGGAGGAACCTAGTAGGCTACAGTCCACGGGGTTGCAAAGAGTTGGATGCGACTAAGCGACTTCACTTTCACTTTCTTAACTTCAAATTTAAAAACTCAGATTCAGAATAATAAAACTGTTAAGAGTGTTTCAAACTCATACTGTCTTTGAGATTTGCTAGATGGCTGATTGACACCAAACAGTTTTTATAAAATAAGAGATAAAAAAAGGTATGCATCTTGGTGGTCTCTGTATTTTTAATTAGTTTGAAATATACAGAGAGTCATGCTAGATATGAAGCCTTCATTCTGTAGAGTATTGGCAAATGAAAAAGAGAAACTCAAACTGGGTCCCTGGGATAAGTAGATACCAGTGGTACTTGAAATA
The DNA here is from genome assembly GCF_000754665.1 of Bison bison bison. NCBI lineage: Eukaryota > Metazoa > Chordata > Mammalia > Artiodactyla > Bovidae > Bison > Bison bison. The sequence goes on along the minus strand of NW_011494875.1, from coordinate 295,694 downwards.
TATTTCTGTAGTTGTGCTCCTTTCAGGTTGAATAAAAACACAATCATATTCATGTATAAAGACTTTCAGTAATTGTCATCAGATTGATTTATAAATTTATTTTATAATATAGGCAGTTCATGACAAGCTCAACAAATACTTTATGAGATGAATTAGAAGTCCCTAGAAATTTGTCCTGGAGAAGGCAATGGCACCCCACTCCAGTACTCTTGCCTGGAAAATCCCATGGATGGAGGAGCCTGGTAGGCTGCAGTCCATGGGGTCGCTAAGAGTCGGGCACGACAGAGTGACTTCACTTTCACTTTTCACTTTCATGCGTTGGAGAAGGAAATGGAAACCCACTCCAATATTCTTGCCTGGAGAATCCCAGGGACAGGGGAGCCTGGTGGGCTGCCGTCTATGGGGTCGCACAGAGTCGGACACAACTGAAGTGACTTAGCAGCAGCAGCAGCAGCAGAGGTTTGTCCATGTCTCATTGTTAACAGTACTTTCTTACTCTTAGGATTATCACTGACTTCATGATTAAAAATGGATTGTTACCTCCACAGAAGATTCCAGACTTCCATTCTGAAATTTCTATATATGGTAATAAATTAACCAAAATCTTTCAGTCTCATTATTGGTTTCTTCTTTTCCCTTAAACTTTTCTACAGGTCCCTGCATAATTATTTTGAGAGAAATTTCAAAAGAATACTAGCCTCAGTAAAGAGCATTACCAAGTATTTTTGATGAATCATGTTTCAGGGAATAGACACATGGGCAGGTTTCTCAAGTTTGAGCCAATATTGTCACTATAAAGAGATCCTGTTCATTCTGTGGAACCAAGACAGGATTCCAAGACTCAATTTAGTAGATGACAGCTAACACCTCTTTGTTTTCTTCTTTAGCTATGTCTAAACATCAATTTCACAAACTACATTTGTATAAACTGTAATGAAATGCTATCTAAATAGTTTCTTGTTCAGATTGACCCTGTATAGTACAGAAAATACAGTATATCAGTTCAGTTCAGTTCAGTCTCACAGTCGTGTCCGACTCTTTGCGACCCCATGAATCGCAGCATGCCAGGCCTCCTTGTCCATCACAAACTCCTGGAGTTTACTCAGACTCACGTCCATCGAGTCAGCGATGCCATCCAGCCATCTCATCCTCTGTCGTCCCCTTCTCCTCTTGCCCCCAATCCCTCCCAGAATCAGAGTCTTTTCCAAGGAGTCAACTCTTCTCATGAGGTGGCCAAAGTACTGGAGTTTCAGCTTCAGCATCATTCCCTCCAAAGAAATCCCAGGGCTGATCTCCTTCAGAATGGACTGATTGGATCTCCTTACAGTCCAAGGGACTCTCAAGAGT
>NW_011494875.1:277028-294247 GCF_000754665.1 Bison bison bison | reverse complement strand
CCTCCAAAGAAATCCCAGGGCTGATCTCCTTCAGAATGGACTGATTGGATCTCCTTACAGTCCAAGGGACTCTCAAGAGTCTTCTCCAACACCACAGTTCAAAAGCATCAATTCTTCAGCACTCAGCCTTCTTCACAGTCCAACTCTCACATCCATACATGACCACAGGAAAACCCATAGCCTTGACTAGACAGACCTTTGTTGGCAAAGTAATATCTCTGCTTTTTAATATGCTATCTAGGTTGGTCATAACTTTCCTTCCAAGGAGTAAGCATCTTTTAATTTCATGGCTGCAGTCACCATCTGCAGTGATTTTGAAGCCCAAAATAATAAAGTCTGACACTGTTTCCCCATCTATTTCCCATGAAGTGATGGGAACAGATGCCATGATCTTTGTTTTCTGAATGTTGAACTTTAAGCCAACTTTTTCACTCTCCACTTTCACTTTCATCAAGAGGCTTTTTAGTTCCCCTTCACTTTCTGCCATAAGGGTGGTATCATCTGCATATCTGAGGTTATTGATATTTCTCCGGGCAATCTTGATTCCAGCTTGTGTTTCTTCCAGTCCAGCGTTTCTCATGATGCAATACAGTATATAGAAATTTCTCAATACAGTATACAGTAATGCCTAAATATGAATTAATGAATCAATAAGAAAAATTTATAATAGTGACTCTGAAGAATAGAAATATGTAGTTAAATTTGCCTTACTTACAAAATTACTGAGATCTGTAGTTAAAAATGAACAGAGTACTTTTACCAGTACCCTTATTATTTATGATCATGTGACTATTTACCAAATTCATTAAGTATCCTATTTCAGATAAGAGCTGTACTTTATTTGCATGTTTGGAGCCTAAATGTCCTTTCAGAAAACTAGCATGGTATATGTTCCATAGTTAATGAAAACCTACAGGTCATAATCAATATTTCCTCCTCCCAGGTCAAGTACACTCAAAAACATACTGATTTAAAAAATGAGTAAGAGGATATCTCCAGATGTTAAATTTCTATTCACAAACTCAGTGTAAATGAATCATCTCATTCTGTCTCTAGACATGAAGTAGTTAATAACAAGTTTGTAAAGGTATAAAAATGATTCCTGGCATATAAATGTGATTGAGTTGTGATTTAACCAACGTAGCTTTAAAATATCTCTAGACAGATGTTAGCTGTCAGGCCCTAGAATTGTCAAGTGTCATATTCTTCTAGTTTTGGTAACCAAGATACAGAGTTTTTATGTATTAATAATTGTATCTCAAGGCATCCATGGAAAAAAAAGAGCAAGAAACACAAACCATAAAATGAATGATATAGAAACAGAAAATTGCTGATTACAACTAGGTGGTCAAATCATGCTTTAGAGATACATAACTTTCAAGGAGGTAAACAGCAAATTGACACCATGTTTTGTCACCATAATTGGTAAGCATGGCTATAATCCCCCTGTCAAAAGTATAAGTATAAAAAAAAAAAAGTCCACAGGGCTCAAAAAAACAAGTATAAGTTAGATAACAACATTAAAACAAAACAAAGCAACTCTTTACTTTGAGGTAAATAATAATATCAACTACACAAAAACACGGTTTTATCATATTTGAACAAATGAGACATATTGTACCGTATTTCTAGCCTCAAATGGTAAAATGCCTTATGAATATTTTCTCAGTGTCCTGACGCCCTCCCTAAAATTTCCTCTCCCTATTTACCAGGCTCTTCCCTATCCATGTGAAAACTTTTGTTTCCCTCAAAGAGGCAGGATGCTTCTCTTTGATGCTCCCACTGTATTGTATGTATACTGTTATTAATATGATTCTCATTTTGATGTAAATTCTCAATTTATTTTCCTCATATATCATAAACTTGATGAGGATTATGCCTTATTGATATGTGTCCCCCAGTGAATAAATCCTACTCTAAACAAATGTATTTTTAATTGAATAGTCTATTGGTAGTTTTTTTGGATAATTTATTTTTTCTTACTATTTTTTCTTTTTAGCTTATTTATTTGTATAGGGCATATGACTGCTTATTGTCACCTTTTAAGAGGTTTTTCTGGTCATAGTGTCTTTATACACACTTATCCCCTACTGTGTTAATGAAACATAGAGAATGTTTTAAAATGAAAGTACTCATAGTATGGACTTCATTACAAATAATAAATAATTTTTCATCCATTTGAAAAAATAACTATGATAAAATACAATTCTTTACTAAGTAAGGATGCAAATTTCTATATAAGCCTGTTTATTTATATTTCTCAAATGAGAACAGTAGGATTTTGTTTGACTTAATTTGTGTAAGCTAAAATACATTTAATTATGCATCTGTGGTCTAATTATCATCAGGAAGTTAAAGAACTTGTATTGTTGTACAACAACAGCATAATTGAGAAATGAATACTAGAATACCCTAGAAAATCTTCACTGGGCAGATTCCAGGATTTTCATTTAAAAATGGCACAGATTGGATTAAAGAGCAACAAAAAACAAAAAAACTTGTCTTTGACTGCTGAGAAGTGGTATTCTCAGTGTAAAGCCAGTGTTACTTAAAATATGGCACAATAATTTTCAGTGCACTCTACAGCAGTGAATTATTTGTACAGTTACAATGGTTTCCAAATGAAAAATTTGTGCAACTTAATGTATATGTTCAGGTTCCAGTAAACTAAATAATATTTAATTGGGTAATTAAATCTTCTAATCATTTGCTCGGTAAATGCATTATAGGAGTTGGACCATATATGAGCATACTAAAAGCAAGAGATAGTGTCCAGCTTGTTTTTCACTATTCTGATAAAATGTTATACTTCACTGAATAATCTTTGCTTTCTTTGGTATTTCTTTTGCATGTGTAGTTTCTTCCAGTGAACTGCTTTCTCCTCCCATTCTGTTCCCCCTTATCTCTTATTGCTCCAATACCAATTAACAAACTACTACCGATCCCTCAAGTTTTGGCTCAAACATTTGTAACTCAGGTGTCAAACACGCCTGTAACCCATACTCTGCTGTAAGATTATTGTCCATTTTAAGAGATGTATATTATCCTGGTTGATTTCACTTGCCTCTAGTTGCCAGGGTCTAGCAGCCCAACACTGGTTCACATTTGGAACTCAGTTCTCTTTTGTTGGTCTAGACACACACACACACACACAAACACACACAAACACACACACACTTTTATACTGATTGTTAAGACATCTCTCCTTCAAAAAAATCTTTTCATCTTTTATGTACCAGAGCTTTAATCTGTTGATTTATTACCTGGAACTTTGACTTGCTCCTGTTACTTGCCAGCAGTTGCAAAAATCATTCCTTCTCATTATTATGGGGTGTGAGTCTACTGACTAAGCATAAATTCACCTGCAACCTTCCTTCCAATCTTGCTATTAGGTTTGCCAAACCATGGGCTTTCTTCTCCATGTCCCAGCTTTAGACATAGCCTGAGAGTATTTGAGAAGTGATGAGATTGATATGAAGTTCCATTCCCCAATGAAACATGATTTTAGCTCCTCTCCATGAGCCCCCATACTTATAATTTGGCAGTAACTAAATCAAGGCAAATTGGAAGTGGTCAAACAGGAGATGGCAAGAGTAAACGTCAACATTCTAGGAATCAGCAAACTTAAATGGACTGGAATGGGTGAATTTAACTCAGATGACCATTATATCTACTACTGTGGGCAGGAATCCCTTAGAAGAAATGGAATAGTCAACAAAAGAGTCCAAAATGCAGTTCTTGGGTGCAATCTCAAAAATGACAAGATGATCTCTGTTCGTTTCCAAGGCAAACCATTCAATATCATGGTAATCCAAGTCTATGCCCCCACCAGTAATGCTGAAGAAGCTGAAGTTGAACAGTTCTATGAAGACCTACAAGACCTTTTAGAACTAACGCCCCAAAAAGACGTCCTTTTCATTATAGGGGACTGGAATGCGAAAGTAGGAAGTCAAGAAACACTTGGAGTAATAGGTAAATTTGGCCTTGGAGTACAGAATGAAGCAGGGCAAAGGCTCATAGAGTTTTGCCAAGAGAACGCACTGGTCATAGCAAACACCCTCTTCCAACAACACAAGAGAAGACTCTACACATGGACGTCACCAGATGGCCAACACTGAAATCAGATTGATTGTATTCTTTGCAGCCAAAGATGGAGAAGCTCTATACAGTCAGCAGAAACAAGACTGGGAGCTGACTGTGGCTCAGATCATGAACTCCTTATTGCCAAATTCAGACTTAAATTGAAGAAAGTAGGGAAAACCACTAGACCATTCAGGTATGACCTAAATCAAATCCCTTATGATTATACAGTGGAAGTGAGAAATAGATTTAAAGGACTAGATCTGATAGACAGAGTGCTTGATGAACTATGGATGGAGGTTCGTGACACTGTATAGGAGACAGGGATCAAGAACATCCCCAAGAAAAAGAAATGCAAAAAAGCAAAATGGCTGTCTGAGGAGGCTTTACATAGCTGTGAAAAGAAGAGATGTGAAAAGCAAAGGAGAAAAGGAAAGATATACACATTTGAATGCAGAGTTCCAAAGAATATCAGGGAGAGATAAGAAAGCCTTTCTCAGTGATCAGTGCAAAGAAATAGAGGGACATAATAGAATAGGAAATAGGAAAAGGAAAGACTATAGATCTCTTCAATAAAGTTAGAGATATTAAGGGAACATTTCATGCAAAGATGGGCTTGATAAAGGACAGAAATGGTATGGACCTAACAGAAGCAGAAGATATTAAGAAGAGGTGGCAAGATACACAGAAGAACTGTACAAAAAAGATCCTCATGACTCAGATAATCACGATGGCGTGATCATTCACCTAGAGCCAGACATCCTGGAATGTGAAGTCAAGTGGGGCTTAAGAAGCATCACTACAAACAAAACTAGTGGAGGTGATGAAATTCCAGTTGAACGATTTCAAATCCTGAAAGATGATGCTGTGAAAGTGCGACACTCAATATACCAGCAAATTTGGAAAACTCAGCAGTGGCCATAGGACTGGAAAAGGTCAGTTTTCATTCCAATCCCAAAGAAAGGCAATGCCAAAGAATGCTCAAACTACTGCACAATTGCACTCATCTCAGCAGCAGCAGCACATGCTAGTAAAGTAATGCTCAAAATCCTCCAAGCCAGGCTTCAGCAATACATGAACCATGAAGTTCCAGATGTTCAAGCTGGTTTTAGGAAAGATAGAGAAACCAGAGATCAAATTACCAACATCAGCTGGATTATCAAAAAAGCAAGGGAATTCCAGAAAAACATCTATTTCTGCTTTATTGGCTACACCAAAGCCTTTGACTGTGTGGATCACAATAAACTGTGGAGAATTCTGAAAGAGATGGGAATACCAGACCATCTGACCTGCCTCTTGAGAAACCTATATGCAGGTCAGAAAGCAACAGTTAGAACAACAGACTGGTTCCAAATTGGGAAAGAAGTACATCAAGGCTGTATATTGTCACTGTGCTTATTTAACTTATATGCAGAGTACCTCATGAGAAATGCTGGGCTGGATGAAGCACAAGCTGGAATCAAGATTGCTGGGAGAAATATCAATAACTTCAGATATGCAGATGACACCACTCTTATGGGAAAAAGTAAAGAACTAAAGAACCTCTTGATGAAAGTGAAAGAGGAGAGTGAAAAAGTTGACTTAAAAGCTCAATATTCAGAAAACTAAAATCATGGCATCCGGTCCCATCACTTCATGGCAAATAGTTGAGGAAACAGTGGAAACAGTGGCAGACTTTATTTTTTGGGGCTCCAAAATCACTGCAGATGGTGACTGCAGCCATGAAATTAAAAGACGCTTACTCGTTGAAAGGAAAGTTATGACCAACCTAGACAACATATTAAAAAGCAGACATTACTTTACCAACAAAGGTCTGTCTAGTCAAGGCTATGGTTTTTCCAGTGGTGATGTATGGATGTGAGAGAATGACTATAAAGAAAGCTGAGCGCTGAAGAATTGATACTTTTGAACTGTGGTGTTGGCGAAGACTCTTGAGAGTCCCTTGGACTTCAAGGAGATCCAACGTGTCCATTCTAAAGGAGATCAGTCCTGGGTGTTCATTGAAAGGACTGATGTTGAAGCTGAAACTCCAATACTTTGGCCACCTGACGAGAAGAGTTGACTCATTGGAAAAGACCCTGATGCTGGGAAAAATTGAGTGCAGGAGGCGATGGGGACGACAGAGGATGAGATGGTTGGATGGCATCACCGACTTAATGGACATGAGTTTTGGTAAACTCCAGGAGTTGGTGATGGACAGGGAGGCTTGGTGTGCTGCAGTTCATGGGATCACAAAGAGCTGGACATGACTAAGTGACTGAATTGAACTTATGGTAGGTACAGATGTTAAGTGTTTATATTTTCAAACTACCAAGTGTTTTCTACTTTGAAAACTTTCTTGAGGTTCCTCTTGGAAGAGTTAGGTGGATGTTTTTCATACTTTATAAAACTTTCTGCAACATTACACTATGCAAAAGAAGAGCAGAGCTATATCGATAGTAGTGATTCTTTTGAGGGAAACACATGCTTTATTTTAATTGCCCAGCAAGGAAGAAGTGATGCATTTATGATGCATTTCCAACAACATGAACAGTGCCTGCTATACATGAGGAATCAAAAAGCCAGTAGTTGAACACACTCAATTGAGTTTTAAATCACATGTTTTCCTAAAATCCACTTGTGGAAAATAAAAACTTAGTATGATTCCTTATGGTAAAGTTTCTTAAGTACATGCAAATTAATATATAAAGCCTCAAGTTACTGGCATTTTATATGTATTCAATTTTAATCTCTCTATATACAGATTATCCTCTTGAAAAATGTTGTACCATTATAAATACAAGAATGTTTTAGTTTCCTCTATTATAAGTACCTTTGTATACTATTTAAGTGATTTGCTTTATAATACCTAGGATGACTAAAATCTTACACAGCTGGGGAATATTTTATATGTTCTGTGAATATCTGTCTGGCTTATATTTACTGAAACATCCCATGAATGTTTATATGGATAGTAGTTTTGAAAATGCCAGTAGGAAAAAAACTGATGAAACAATGGAATTTGGATTCTTGAGATTTAAAGGAAAAATGTTGAAGAAATAGTAACTTACTATAATGATTAAACTGAACTGTAAACTTCTGACACATTTAATTTCTTTTTGTGAATATAGGCCCAATATTCTAAGAAAAGAATCATAGCATAAAAATAAGGAGGAAAATCATTTATTCCATTTCTCAGCATCACCAGTCCCATCTGTGGCTGTCATATTCTCTACAAGTATTTTTCCTCTGCCAGACTTGCCACCACAGTTTTTTTCAAGGTGAATCATGATATGTATATAAAGAGAAAGTATCACATTCTCACATCGTGATGAGTGTAGAAAACTTCATTTGAATTAAAAATACATTTAAACAGACAACATTTATTTTTAAATCTTTTCTCATCTCTGATGTTGCCAGTTGCAGATTCATGGAATAACAGTGCTTCTGATGTGGATAAAATACTTGATATCTAACAATTTTTCTGAAGAATTAGGACCATCCATGTCAAAGCTAAAAAGTTGGTAAAACTTTGTGATTGGCCACCTGATGCCGTTTCTAGACCCCTTCATCGCTTATGTCCCTTAATTTTCTTCTGGTCTACTCCTCCCCACCTCCACCACCATTTTACACTTTTATAATTTAGTAAAGGGAAAAAACCTGGACATTGTGCAAAGATCAGCAATTAGAGTCTGACAAAGAAAAATCTGCCTCAAGAGAAGTGACCTCTCCTAGGTTTTATTGTGGAAACTGGTAGAAAAAAGAAGGATCTGATAGTGGAATACTACCTAATATAAAATGGTTTCTGGAAAAAAATCAGCATATTAATCACAGAATAATATATCTTATTATAAAATGGGATATTTTTTAGTAAATAGGAAGCAATTCAATTAAAATTCCATCTGGCCTAAAAGCAAATAACCTCAAGTGAATATGACATATACATTTGAAATTCATATTTGTCAGCTATTCTTCATTTATAATACTGTAGATTGATTTTATTTATCTTTTAAATTTTATATCCTTTTAAATTGATTTTACCAACATACATACTAAAATATGCATTACTTATATAACTTATCAAGTATATTCCTTCTTATGATCGCTTTTTTACAATTTTTGTTCTTTTTTAATGCCTCTCTGTAAGATATCTGCTGCTGCTGCTGCTATGTCGCTCAGTCGTGTCCAACTCTGTGCGACCCCAGAGATGGCAGCCCACCAGGCTACCCCATCCCTGGGATTCTCCAGGGAAGAACACTGGAGTGGGTTGCCATTTCCTTCTCCAATGCATGAAAGTGAAAAGTGAAAGGGAAGTCCCTCAGTCGTGTCTGACTCTTCGAGACCCCATGGACTGCAGCCCACTAGACTTCTCCACCCATGGGATTTTCCAGGCAAGAGTACTGGAGTGGGGTGCCATTGCCTTCTCCGTGTAAGATATCTACTCTAAGCCAATTATACACATATATTATTTTACTATTTGAATTATTTTCTTAAAATATATTCTACTGATAAAAATTAAATTGCTAGGGTAAATTATATGAAAATTTTCTATGGCTTGTTACGTTTCAGAGTTACTAAAGTTTGGTAGTATTTTTGTTTATTGACTGAATTCAACAATTTGTTTACTCAGTCAGTAAACAAAATGTATAAAAACATATATTTATTAATAAATATATAATACATTATAAATATATAATATATACTTATAAATACATTTATTAATATAAAATAAATGTATATTTATTAAAAATATATATTTATTAACAAATAAATATTTTAAAATTGTTAGAAAATAATTTCTGTTTCCCTCACAAGGATATAGCCTATCAAGATCATAGGCTTCATTGACAGAATATCTTTTCCAAAAACACAGTATAAGACCCAATAGAAAAAGTCCAGAAATTCTTAATTCTCCGTGCAAAAGTGTTTAATTCTCCTTATAACATGGTGCTATTTTTCTAGTCCCCTTTTTAACCTGCTTTTAGAACACTTTGCAGCAAACAACCCTTCTTATTTATCTTCAAAGTTGCTTTTTACCCTCTTAAATTGTAAAAGGAAAACCTGCATATTTTAAGAAAAAGAGGCATTTAATTTTCTTTAAATATGTTGCAAGTATTTTGCTCAATGGGATGAAATACATATACAATCTCTTGCTCTTTCCCCTCTCTTTCTCTTTTTACATATTAGCTTTCTGTTCATTTAAACTTTATTTGATTTACGGTACAACGTGCAGGCTTAACTAGATTTTTTTCTCCTTCTTACTCCTCCCATGAACATATTGCTAACTAATTACCACAAACCAATTTTAATTGTTGCTTTTCCTTGTTATTAGGTCTTTCACTTGAAATGTAATTGGCTTCATTTTTGTTTTTCTGAGCATAAAGTTATCATATATCTGAAAATTTAAATAGGGAAAATCCATATATCCCCAGACATCATCCCCCTGCTTCCCCACTTCTCAAATATTTGAGAGCAGTGGGTAGAATGCATTGCTACAATAACTTTTGCATGCAAGGACATGATGTAGGGACACCTATGTTAATTCATTGGAAGGACTGGTGCTGGAGTTGAAGCTCCAGTGTGCATTCCAAGTGTGCTTAGGCAGTTTGGTTTAAATAACAAAGGATTTATTCCAAAGGATGAGCCCAAATTTGTGTTAACTTTTTAACAATTTCCCTTTTATAGTAATTTAGTATTTTCCAATATTTTGTGATAATAAACAATAACATCTATTAGCTCAAATACAGCTCTAGGGTAGAAGTGGAATAGAAATGGAATTGCCATATCACTGTTATATGCTGTTTTAATTTTGGTAGATTACTGATGGTTTGTACTCTGTAGAGGTTATACAAATTTAATTTTTCACTAACATCTGAGAATACTTGGCAAACATATTTTCAAACTTTTAAATTATGATAGACACAGAGATACCTGTTTCTATTTATTTCATTTTGAATATTATTCATTATCTTTTCAGTGTATTTAGGAGCCATTTAAATTTTGTCTCTTTTTCAAAAAATTGTATATTTATGTTTTCCTCAGTTTTTATTTGGCTCTTTATTGTTTTTTAATGTTGGTTTTTCTTAGCTTTTTATGTATTTAGAGAATTATTCCCTTCTGATATTAAATATAAATTGGTATCATTTGTTTTATGTTTATCCATAATATTTTAGTATAATAAAATTATGAGTCTTTATATTTCAGAGTTTCATGTCATATTTCACATTCTGAATTTATATTTTAAAAATTCTCATATTTGTCTAACATTTATATACAATTTAAAAATTTAAATACTTGATCCTCTTGGAATTTATTTTTAATTAAAGAATGTAGAATGTATCCTTTTTTTTTGAACACTGTTAATTGAATAATTTGTTTTTATTATTGAAATTAATGTGGTCTTTATAGTGCATTAAGTTCCAATACATTTGCCATTATTCCCAGTTCTCTATTCTGCCCCATTTCTTTGTCTGTCTACATATACTACTTAAATCATTACAGCATTATATTATATATTGTATTTAAAAATAGGGAGAGCTACATTCATCTTGTTATTATTTCATATAATTTAAATATTTTCTCTTGATTTTCAGTTTTTTAATAGTATTAGCATTTCCCTTCCTTCTGCTTTTCCAATCCCCTTCCCAACTTATGTCAACTCCAAATATTATGCTGAGGTAATATTTCTTCCCGTACAAATTCAATATCTTGATCTCTACACCACTTAAAATAATATGTTTATTAATTCAGGATTTAATAATTTCTCACTTAACTTTTTATATTTTGCCGTTTGCATGGGCTTTCCATGTGGTTTAGCTGGTAAAAAAAGTCTGCCTGCAATGTGGGAGATTAGAGTTCAATCCCTGGGTTGAGAAGATCCCCTGGAGAAGGGAAAGGCTACCCACTCCAATATTGTGGCCTGGAGAATTCAGGGCTGCAAACAGTTGGACATGACTGAGCAACTTTCACTTTCACTTTCTTTCATTTGTATGAAACAGTTGAGTTTGCTTTCTATTTGAAGCATTATTGTCATAAACATTGTTTGGTTTCTTTTTCCTGTACTGATGAATTGATCTCATTATTTTTGCGGAAAGAAGAAACATTACCACTCACATCTTATAGTTTTGTCATTTTATCTACTGAGTAAAATGTTTATCATTCCTCTTGAAGCCCTGGTGGCTCAGACGGTAAAGCGTCTGTCTACAATGTGGGAGATCCAGGTTCTATCCCTGGGTTGAGAAGATCCCCTGGAGAAGGAAGTGGAAATCCACTCCAGTACTCTTGCCTGGAAAATCCCAGGCAAGGACAGAGGAGCCTGGTAGGCTACAGTCCACGGGGTCGCAAAGAGTCGGACACCACTTAGTGACTTCACTTTCACTTTCACTTTTCATTCCTCTTGAAGGCATTCATCTCGAAACTTCAGTGACTTTCTGTTTTAATTCAAACCTGTTGCATTTTAAACCAGTTACCCAGTTTTGTAATGGAATTTCTAGGAAATTTAAATGTTTCTCTATGAATATCATCCCCATTTTGTTTTAAGTATGTTATCACTAACTTTTCCTAAATAGTTACTTTGGAAACTAACATAAACCAATTGTTCATTAGTGATTCTCTCACAGTATTGTATCAGATTATATTGAAGATAAAATCATTTATTAAAGGAGGATTTATTAACAAGATGGCACAGAACAGTTTGTAAAAGCTCTTTTGTAAGTTTGCTGTAAGTCTGTTCTGTGTTCTTTAAGTGTAATGACCACTAACTTGAACTCAAGGGATATCTGACAACATTCTAGAGGCAATATGCTCCTATCCTTACAACTGGCATTAGGCAACCAGAAATCCTTCAAAGTGAGATTTATTCAGGAAGCAAACTTGGGTCACTATTTTTAAGATTAGAGACTACAAGTGTCAGTCTCTGATGTAACTACCCAAGGCACATGTCTTGAATATATTATTTTCATCAGTGAGAACCCATTTTTAAATATAATTTTATGTTTTAGAGCAGTTTTAGATTCAAAGCAAAGTTAAGCAAAAAGTGCAGAGACTTTCCACATAGTCCTCTTCTCCACAAATGGACAGCCTGTCTCACTGTAACATCTGCAGTCATGTGTGCGTGCCTGGTCTCTTCAGTTGTGTCTGACGCTTTGCGACCCCATGGACTGCAGCCCACCAGGCTTCTCTGTCCATGGGATTCTCCAGGTGAGAATATTGGAGTGGGTTGCCATGCCCTCCTCCAGGGGATCTTTCCTACTCAGGGATCAAACCCATGTCTCCTGTGTGTCCTGCATTGCAAGCATATTCTTTACTGCTGAGCTACTGGGGAAGCCTCAACATCCTGCATAGGGTAGTACATTTGTTTAAACAACAAATAAAAATAAATAAATAAAATTCTGATCCTTAAAATTGTAAGAACCAGATAATCATCAGATTTCTTATTTTAGCGGTCTTGGATGTTAGAAAGCACATTCTTCATGTTTTCAAGAAAAATGACTTTATTTTGTAGTGCAGGATCTGGGGCTTCAGACATCACTGTTCCCAGATCCCCAGGCCAAATTATCTACAGTTAATGTCTCCAAATGGGATGCACCAGTAGAAGTTTTGTTGGAGTGGAAAGTAGAGAAATGATTCTGTCTTCTTGCCCTTTTTTTTTTCCTCATGGTTTTTCTGGCTTGAAGAACATTAACAGCAATAACAGTGTTCATGACAGTGAGAGTGACAGATACAGCTACAAAGAGTAACAAGAGCCTGGGAATGCTGGCTCTTTATTTCTTGCTCAGGCCACGTGGTTCCCTCAAAAGTAGCAGTGTCCTAGATATGCCTGCTTGTGGAGTCCATATTAGGCAACATGACTTCAACAGAGCTGTTAGCATTATGACACAGGTCCTGGGCTTAATATTTACTTGTTTGTAGCAGTGACTAATTTTTAATAATGTTCCTTCTCTTTTGCTCCTCTAATCCTTCCAAATCATATTATCTGATTATGCATTAAAATCCTCCTATTTGAAATACATAAAATGGTTTCTGATTTTAAATAGATCATAACACTTGCAATGGGAAAACGTTGATACTTAAATCCTACTATGATTTCAGATAAAAGATAGCTAGAGACTATGCTTTTTTATGCAAATATTGATGCAGATGTTTGAAATAAAATCGTATTAGCTATTAGAGAAAAACACATTAAAATGAATAAATAATGATTAAATCAGATTAATTTAAATAATCCAGGGGTGGAACAAGATTATAAAATCCATTAATATAGCTAATGTTTTAAGTAGGTATAAGGAGAAAAATGTATATCATTCCCATGAAGAGTTCTACACAAATTAAATACTTTTTTCTGATAAAAACACTCAGTAGAGGAGTTAGTGATTCAGTGCTCTTCAAATGTGACTAATCCAAAACTTAAATAATGGGAAATGCTGGACCAGTTTCTGTTCAGTTCAGAGAAAAGGGAAATGAGCTCATTATTGCTTCAGTTTTTACTATTGTACTGAAGATATTAAAAAATAAAATCCAATAAAAGGAAATGATTAGAGGCATGAGTTAGAAAAAAGGCAAGACTATCTGTATATGCAGATGTGATAGTTTACATGGAAAGCTACAGAGAATCAAAGAGAAGGGGAGAGAGAGAGGGAAAGGGAGGGAGAGAAGGGGGTGTGGAGAGAGAGAGAGAGATGAAATTGAAGTAGCAATATAAGACAAATATTTTAAACTTAAAGGTCCTTATGATGGTTAATTGTATATATTAACTTGGCTAGTCTATGCTACCAAGATATTTGGTCTAACATAATTCTAGATGTTTTTGTGAAGGTATTTTTTACATGAGGATAATATTCATCAGTAGATTTCAAATAAGTTTATATAGATGGTCCTCGTCAATCATTTGAAGGCCTAAATAGAAAAAAAGTCTGACTTCCTCTAAAGAGAAAGGAATTCTGCCGGCAGACTGACTTTCCATTCAAGCTGCAACAGTAACTCTTCCTGGGGTCTTCAGTCTTACAATATATCCTGCGTATTTTGAATTTGTCACCTCCATGGTCTTGTGTGTCAATTCCCTAAAATCTCTCTATGTACCCATCCATATCCTGTTAGTTCTCTTTCTTTGGAGAACCCTGACCAACATAGGCCTCATATATAAAATTGATACCCAGTTAGAACTAATAATTTATGGAAGGACCCATTACAATCAAAAGGTAATATCCCTAGGTAATATTCCTGTGAATATACTTATCAAGAAAGGTACAATTTAAATGAGAAGAACTATAAAACACTCCTGAGGGACACAGAAGTGGACTTAAACAAAAAGAATGGATAAGATGATATAACATCACAGAGACGTTCCTTCTCCAGGGGATCTTCCCAATCCAGGGATCAAACCCAGGTTTCCTACATTGCAAGTGGATTCTTTTACCAGCTAAGCCACAAGGGAAGCCCAAGAATACTGGAGTGGGTAACGTATCCCTTCTGCAGCAGATCTTCTCCACCCAGGAATCAAACCGGGGTCTCCTGCATTGTTCAGTTCAGTTCATTCGCTCAGTCGTGTCCGATTCTTTTCGACCCCATGAATCCCAGCATGCCAGGCCTCCCTGTCCATCACCAACTCTCAGAGTTCACTCAGACTCACGTCCATCAAGTCAGTGATGCCATCCAGCCTTCTCATCCTCTGTCGTCCCCTTCTCCTCTTGCCCTCAATCCCTCCCAGCATCAGAGTCTTTTCCAATGAGTCAACTCTTCTCATGAGGTGGCCAAAGTACTGGAGTTTCAGCTTTAGCATCAGTTCTTCCAAAGAAATCCCAGGGCTGATCTCCTTCAGAATGGACAGATTGAATCTCCTTACAGTCCAAGGGACTCTCAAGAGTCTTCTCCAACACCACAGTTCAAAAGTATCAATTCATTGGCGCTCAGCCTTCTTCACAGTCCAACTCTCACATCCATACATGACCACAGGAAAAACCATAGCCTTGACTAGAAGAACCTTTGTTGGCAAAGTAATGTCTCTGCTTTTGAATATGCTATCTAGGTTGGTCATAACTTTCCTTCCAAGGAGTAAGCGTCTTTTAATTTCATGGCTGCAGTCACCATCTGCAGTGATTTTGGAGCCCCAAAATAAAGTCTGCCACTGTTTCCTCTGTTTTCCCATCTATTTCCCATGAAGTGATGGGACCAGATGCCATGATCTTCGTTTTCTGAATGTTGAGCTTTAAGCCAACTTTTTGACTCTCCACTTTCACTTTCATCAAGAGGCTTTTTAGTTCCTTTTCACTTTCTGCCATAAGGGTGGTGTCATCTGCATATCTGAGGTGATTGATATTTCTCCCGGCAATCTTGATTCCAGCTTGTGCTTCTTCCAGCCCAGCGTTTCTCATGATGTTCTCTGCATAGAAGTTGAATAAGCAGGGTGACAATATACAGCCTTGAAGTACTCCTTTTCCTATTTGGAACCAGTCTGTTGTTCCATGTCCAGTTCTAACTGTTGCTTCCTGACCTCAATATAGGTTTCTCAAGAGGCAGGTCAGGTGGTCTGGTATTCCCATCTCTTTCAGAATTTTCCACAGTTTATTGTGATCCACACAGTCAAAGACTTTGACATAGTCAATAAAGCAGAAATAGATGTTTTCCTGGAACTCTCTTGCTTTTTCCATGATCCGGCGGATGTTGGCAATTTGATCTCTGGTTCCTCTGCCCCTTCTAAAACCAGCTTGAACATCAGAAAGTTCACGGTTCACATATAGCTGAAGCCTGGCTTGGAGAATTTTGAGCATTACCTTACTAGCATGTGAGATGAGTGCAATTGTGTGGTAGTTTGAGCATTCTTTGGCATTGCCTTTCTTTGGGATTGGAATGAAAATTGACCTTTTCCAGTCCTGTGGCCACTGCTGAGTTTTCCAAATTTGCTGGCATATTGAGTGCAGCACTTTCACAGCATCATCTTTCAGGATTTGAAATAGCTCAACTGGAATTCCATCACCTCTGCTAGCTTTGTTCGTAGTGATGCTTTCTAAGGCCCAGTTGACTTCAATTCCAGGATGTCTGGCTCTAGGTCAGTGATCACACCATTGTGATTATCTGAGTCATGAAGATCTTTTTTGTACAGTTCTTCCGTGTATTCTTGCCATCTCTTCTTAATATCTTCTGCTTCTGTTAGGTCCATACCATTTCTGTCCTTTATCAAGCCCATCTTTGCATGAAATGTTCCCTTGGTATCTCTAATTTTCTTGAAGAGATCTCTAGTCTTTCCCATTCTATTGTTTTCCTCTATTTCTTTGCATTGATCACTGAAGAAGGCTTTCTTATCTCTCTTGCTATTCTTTGGAACTCTGCATTCAGATGCTTATATCTTTCCTTTTCTCCTTTGTTTTCGCTTCTCTTCTTTTCACAGCTATTTGTAAGGCCTCCCCAGACAGCCATTTTGCTTTTTTTGTATTTCTTTTCCACAGGGATGGTCTTGATCCCTGTCTCCTGTACAATGTCACGAATCTCATTCCATAGTTCATCAGGCACTCTATGTATCAGATCTAGTCCCTTAAATCTATTTCTCACTTCCACTGTATAATCATAAGGGATTTGATTTAGGTCATACCTGAATGGTCTAGTGGTTTTCCCTACTTTCCTCAATTTCAGTCTGAATTTGGCAATAAGGAGTTCATGGTCTGAGCCAAAGTCAGCTCCCAGTCTTGTTTTTGCTGACTGTATAGAGCTTCTCCATCTTTGGCTGCAAAGAATATAATCAATCTGATTTTGGTGTTGACCATCTGGTGATGTCCATGTATAGAACCTTCTCTTGTGTTGTTGGAAGAGAGTGTTTGTTATGACCAGTGCATTTTCTTGGCAAAATCTATTAGACTTTGCCCTGCTTCATTCTGTATTCCAAGACCAAATTTGCCTGTTACTCCAGGTGTTTCTTGACTTCCTACTTTTGCATTCCAGTCCCCTATAATGAAAAGGACATCTTTTTTGGGTGTTAGTTCTAAAAGGTATTGTAGGTCTTCATAGAACTGTTCATCTTCAGCTTCTTCAGCATTACTGATTGGGGCATAGACTTGGATTACTGTGATATTGAATGGTTTGCCTTGGAAACGAACAGAGATCATTCTGTCATTTTTGAGATTGCATCCAAGTACTGCATTTGGACTCTTTTGTTGACCATGATGGCTATC
>NW_011494875.1:271241-276914 GCF_000754665.1 Bison bison bison | reverse complement strand
GGGATTCCTGCCCACAGTAGTAGATATAATGGTCATCTGAGTTAAATTCACCCATTCCAGTCCGTTTTAGTTCGCTGATTCCTAGAATGTCGATATTCACTCTTGCCATCTCTTGTTTGACCACTTCCAATTTGCCTTGATTCATGGACCTGACATTCCAGGTTCCCATGCAATATTGCTTTTTACAGCATCAGACCTTGCTTCTATTACCAGTCACATCCACAGCTGGGTATTCTTTTTGCTTTGGCTCCATCCCTTCATTCTTTCTGGAGTTATTTCTCCACTGATCTCTAGTAGCATATTGGGCACCTACTGACTTGGGGAGTTCCTCTTTCAGTATCCTATCATTTTGCCATTTCATACTGTTCATGGGGTTCTCAAGGCAAGAATACTGAAGTGGTTTGCCATTCCCTTCTCCAGTGGACCACATTCTGTCAGATCTCCTGCACTGTAGGCAGATTCTTTACCAACTGAGCTATCAAGGAAGCCCACAGAGATGTTAGTTTGCCTCAAGTCAGTAAGATTTGATGTAATCACGGTAAAAATAGCAGCTTTTATTTTGGTATGGAGATAGATAAGTTGATTCTAAAGTTCATATGGAAAGATGAATAATCACTAGTAATGAAATTTCTTTAGAAAGCAGTATTGAAAGGGGTTAATTAAATCGACCATTATAATTAAATCAGCATCTGTAATTAAGAGTACAGAAGAGGTCAGTTTTCTTTCCAACCACAAAGAAAGGCAACACTGAAGAATATTCAAACTAACACAATTGTGCTCATTTCACATGCCAGTTAGGTATTGCTCAAAGTCCTTTAAACTAGCTTCAGTGATACTTGAATCAGGAATTTTCAGTTGTAGAAGCTGGATTTAGAAAAGGCAGAAGGACCAGAGATCAAATTGTCAACATCCGTTGGATCATAGAAGAAGCAAGAGAATTCCAAAGTCATCTACTTCTACTTCATTGACTATGCTAAAGCCTTTGATTGTGTGGATTGCAGCAAACTGTGGAAATTTCTTAAAGAAATGGGAATACCAGACCACCTTACCTGTCTCCTGAGAAACCTATATGCAGGACAAGAAGCAACAGTTAGAACTGGACATGGAAAAATGGACTAGTTCCAAACTGGGAATGGAGTACATCAAGGCTGTATATTGTCACCCTGCTTATTTAACTTATATGCAGAATACATCATGCAAAATGCCAAGATGGATGACTCACAAGCAGGAATCAACATTGCTGGGAAAAATATCAACAACCTCAGATATGCAGATGATACCATTTTAGTGGAAGAAAGTGAAGAGAAACTAAAGAGCCTCTTGATGAAGGTGAAAGAGGAGACTGAAAAAGCTGACTTAAAACTCAACATTCAAAAAAACCAAGATCATGGCATCCAGTCCTATCACTTCACAGCAAATAGATGGGGAAAAAGTGGAAACAGTGACAGATCTTATTTTCTTGGGCTGCAAAATCACTGCAGACAGTGTTTGCAGCCACAAAAGATGCTTGATTCTTGGAAGAAAATCTATGAGAAACCTAGAAAGCATATTAAAGCCCAGAGACATCACTTTGCTGACAAAGGTTCTTATAGACAAAGCTATGGTTTTTCCAGTAGTCATGTATACATGTGAGAATTGGATGATAAGGAAGGCTCAGTCCCGAAGAATTGATGCTTTTGAACTGTGGTGCTGGAGAAGACTGTAGAGTCCCCAAAGGGACTCTTTGGTAAGGAGATCAAACCAGTCAATCCTGAAGGAAATCTCCACCCTGAATATTCATTGGAAGGACTGATGCTGAAATTGAAGCATACAAGATCAGAGATAAGAATGTTCATTTTCACTGTGAATTGCAGTAAATGACTGGCCTAGACTGCATCTTAGCTGTTTGAAATAAGATCTACTAGTTCCTTCTGGGACTTAGTTGCCTGTGTGTGTTACTGTAGAAAGTGAAAGTCTCTCAGTCATGTCCAACTCTTTATGACCCCATGGACTATACAGTCCATGGAATTCTCTAGGCCAGAATACTGGAGTGGGTAGCCTTTCCCTTCTCCAGGGGATCTTCCCAACACAGGGATTGAACCCAGGCCTCTCACACTGCAGGCAGATCTTTACCAGCTGAGCCACAAGGGAAGTTCGTCATTGTAGAAGGTCTACTTTAAGTCACTGAGGTTAGATTGACTTCTTCCGTTTGGGACTTGTGAGACATAGAAATACATTCTGTCTGCTATCTAACAGTCTGAGTCACTCATGTTGATGCCTATAGTAAGAGCCTGTTCTCTAAGTCTTACTGGAATAAGCTGGCAGTCAAGCCTACACTGTCCAGAATCACTGTTTCTACTCAGATTTATTATTGCAGTAGGCATGGCAACACATCTATCATCCCACACTGGCCATACAGTGAAAGTGAAAGTAGCTCAGTCACGTCCAACTCTTTGCAACCCCATGGACTCTCGCATTGCAGGCAGATTCTTTACCAGCTGAGCTGGAGGGGAAGCCCAAGAATACTGAAGTGGGTAGTCTATCCCTTCTCCAGCAGATCTTCCTGACCCAGGAATCGAACCCAGGTCTTCTGAGTTGCAGGTGGATTCTTTGTCAAGGACCGAGATATAAAGGACTATATATTTGTGATTAAGAAGCTATACTTTGTATTAGACTTGTAACTTCTGCTAGAAGTTGGCCCTTTTGTCTTACAGTGAAGAAGGCCATATTGCATGGGACATTGCCTCAACCTAACTTGAAAAATTAACTGGATGGACCTCTGACCCTTGTTGAGACTAACAACAGTGCCTCACTGTTAACATATTAGTAGGTTAAGATGTTATTTGCATCTGATTAGCTTTCTCTCATCACACAATTATGGCTCATCGAACTAAACTATGCCATGTTTTCAGCTTTCTGGACCGCTTATAATCTGATATCACTATCCTTATTTTCTTTTCATACTGTTCATGGGGTTAGGCCACTCCATAATGGGCTGATATTCAATGTATTTGAGAAACATTCACATTCCCTATCAGCTGCAAACTTGTGGCATTGTTGAACCCTAGAATTAACTACCCAAGGATCAAATCAAAAGAATTTCTGACTCAATTTCCCTCCCTCATTATGGTCCATAGCCTTAATAAGGCAGAGTGATCACTGAATGCAGACAAAATTCATCTCTTATCCATAGACAAGATTCATCTCTTATCCATCACTCCTGGTTAATGATCAAAATGGAAGGGCTAGATAATTATGCAGACTTATTTGGAAAATTTTGCTTGGCATCTTCACCATTCTTAAGCATGGTGCATCTCTCTCCTGACAGCAAGTCCAGGTCAACTTGCTTGATATAGCCTTTTGGTGGCAGCCCAGTTAAAAGGGATGCTAATGGATATAAACCTAATTCTGGTTTAGTCACCTGGATTCTCTTGTTGGAATGACCTAATTTTATATTATAAGGATAATTGCAGTTTGGTTCAGTACACTGTTAACTCAGTACCACATGGTGACCCAAGGTAGGTTGCATAATGAGTCTTTGTAAATTTAATAAAAATGCCCTTGTGCCTTTTGTTCTTGAACCACTGCCTCCCTCAAGATGAGAAGTCTAGGTGTCAGTAGTAGATGATTTGAGAAAATTTGGAGATAGAGCTGCTAGGATGAGATATTTATTATTTCACAGCCATGAAGTAAGAAGAACAATAACAGTGTCTGGGGAGGAAATACCAAAGATTCTGAGGTTCAGGGAGTGGGAAGCAGTTAATGTTCTTTGTCCCCGAGATCCCAAAGCACAGCCTGATTAAGCAGTCATTTAACAGCAATTGTAACTGACCTGCTTGCTGCAGGCTTTGCCATCTCCATTCATGTGTGATATAAACAGAAAAAGTCATGCAGACATGCCCGCTCCTGGAATATTCTGATGTATTCATATGCAATCAGTAGTAGCTTCTGAGTTTGGGGTCCTCACTGTCCTTGCACTATACACATGAAAACACACAGGCCAGCAAAATTTTTTTCAGTTTAGTGGCTACAAATATATGCTTTCTCTTGTACCTGAGTGACTCTGGGTTGTGCCATGGTGGCAGGAAAACTACAACCATTCAATCCTATGGCCCATGTAGCTTAACCAAATCAATGTAATTGTAACCCAAATCAAGTGTAAAAATAAACCCTAAACTGGAATGACTTGTGCTCCTCCAGGAAATGTATATCAGTGGAGGGGACTGAGCCATGGAAATGTCTTTTCATTGGAAGTGGGTTTACTTGTTGGCTCATCTGTGGATCTCTATAATTATTTGCAGTAACACCAGAGACCAGAATGTTTATTTTCATTGTGAATTGAAATAAAAGACTGGGTTAGAATACATCTTAGCTGTTTGAGATAAGATCCACTGGTCCCTTCTAGGATTTATTCACAGTTGCCTGAGTGTGTGACTGTAGGAAGTCTACTTTAAGTCAATAAGGTGGATGGGCTTCCTCCTGACTCCTGGATTCTGGCAGCATTAAGTTAATAGTTGATAAAAATAGAATCAATTTGATCCTGTCCTCTGCCAGTAAGATTTATCAGAGTGACCACTATCATATTCAGGTGGAAATTTGAGCTCAGTCAAGAACATGTAGGAACAAGGGATGGATCATTGGACCCATCAGTTCAGTTCAGTTCAGTTCAGTTCAGTCGCTGAGTCGTGTCCAACTGTTGGCAACCCCATGAATCGCAGCACACCAGTCCTCCCTGTCCATTACCAACTCCCAGAGTCCACCCAAACCCATGTCCATTGAGTTGGTGATGCCATCCAACCATCTCATCCTCTGTCGTCCCCTTCTCCTCCTGCTCCCAATCCCTCCCAGCATCAGAGTCTTTTCTAATGAGTCAACTCTTCTCATGAGGTGGCCAAAGTATTGGAGTTTCAGCCTCAGCATCAGTCCTTCCAATGAACACCCAGGACTGGTCTCCTTTAGAATGAACTGGTTGGATCTCCTTGCAGTCCAAGGGACTTGCAAGAGTCTTCTTCAACACCACAGTTCAAAAGCATCAATTCTTCGGCGTTCAGCTTTCTTCACAATCCAACTCTCACATCCATACATGACTACTGGAAAAACCATAGCCTTGACTAGATGGACCTTTGTTGGCAAAGTAATATCTCTGCTTTTGAATATGCTATTTAGGTTGGTCATAACTTTCCTTCCAAGGAGTAAGTGTCTTTTAATTTCATGGCTGCAATCACCATCTGCAGTGATTTTGGAGCCCCCCAAAATAAAGTCTGTCACTGTTTCCACTGTTTCCCCATCTATTTGCCATGAGTTGATTGGACCAGATGCCATGATCTTCGTTTTCTGAATGTTGAGCTTTAAACCAACTTTTTCACTCTCCTCTTTCACTTTCATCAAGAGGCTTTTTAGTTCCTCTTCACTTTCTGCCCATCAGAGGTCCTAAGAATCCCTGCCTATTCTTTTCAGGTGCCAGGAATGCAGGGCACCTGATTGCTCTGTATCTAGGCCCTTTCTCACATAGGGCAGGAAAATTAAAATATGCTTTCCTGACGAGTTCCTTTTCTGACTGACTGACTTTTCCCAGACCATCCTTTAAATAAGGATATAGTCTTCATAGATTTATAGCTTAAATAGGAAAAGGAGTTCGTCAAGACTGTATATTGTCACCCTGTTTATTTAACTTACATGCAGAGTACATCATGA
>NW_011494875.1:259911-270968 GCF_000754665.1 Bison bison bison | reverse complement strand
TGGATGGCATCACTGACTCGATGGACGTGAGTCTGAGTGAACTCCAGGAGTTTGTGATGGACAGGGAGGCCTGGCGTGCTGCGATTCATAGGGTCGCAAAGAGTCGGACATGACTGAGCGACTGATCTGATCTGATCTGATCTGATGATGGAGTTACATATTCAACTTCCCATTTTTCATGGCCCTCATCTTAGTCTGTTATTCCCCTATTTTTGATTGTTAACCGGCTAAGCCCTGGGATCCTATTTGTTGTTTAATCTCTAAGTTTTGTCCAACTCTTTTGTGACCACATTGACTATAGACCTCCAGGCTTCTCTGTCCATGGGGTTTCACAGACAAAAATACTGGAGTGGGTTGCCATTTACTTCTCCAGGGTATCTTCCTGACCCAGGGATTGAACCTGTATCTCTTGCATTGGCAGGAGGATTCTTTACCACTGAGCCACCAGAGGTCCTATTATTGGCATTCATTCCTAGAATGGTTATGGCCTCATGTTCACTTTCCACTTATTTTCAGATAGCTGTTTGTACTTTGACCTTCAGGGAATTCTCCTACTTTTTATGTGAGCTCAATAATGTATGAAAAAGTCATAGATTTTGTAGATCTTGTGTTTTTCAGAGAGAAAGCATTTGAAAATATTGAAGTCACCATATTGTTTTTGTTAATATTTCTATTCTATTAGCTATAAACTCCATGTTTCCTTCATCTGTGAGACTCTCTCATTAATAAATTAATGTATTTTGACAAGTATTATTTTTCAATTTCACAAAGATTGGTTTGTCTCTAATTCAAGCCTAAAGGTAGATAGGCCAAAATCTATCATTAAGGCTTCATGTGGCCAGTTCACTTCATAAAGGTGGGCGACTTCAGAAAAATATGATACTAAGGAGCATGTCTGAAGGACAGATTTGCTGGTAGTGAATAGTTTTGTCAGTTGCAAATAGTTTTATCAGTTGAGGATGAATTATGGTTCTTACCATCTCCTAATATTCAAACTAAGTAGTCTTGATATACTTTAACATCATGACAATATAGTCATCAGATATCCAGGTCTTGAATTAAAAGAGGAAATTATTTATTTCATAGCTAGTTCCCATAATAGAATTTTTCCTCCTGATAATTATATCAAGATACTTCTCGATAAAAAGGGAGCTCTTTTTGACATGTATACCATATTGAAATTTATGTTCATATATTTGTTTTTTGGCCATACTTCATGGCTTGTAAGATCTTAGTTCCTCGATCAGGGATCAAACCCAGGCCCACAGCAGTGAAAGTGCTGAGTCGTAACCACTGGACTGCAAGGGGCTTCCCTTATGTATATTTTAGCTCACCCAAAGCAAGAGAAAATTAAAAATAGTGTCTACTATATTATAAATAAGCTATATGGAAAAGACATGTTTTACAAAATCTATCTGTTAACCTCAAGGTGTGTTTTGAAGTAGCTGGAAAAATTACTAGAGGAAAAGGAGAAAGAGAAGTGTTTCCTCTCGATCCTTACTAAAATATCTGCATAGGCCTCAAAAGATTTGTCATTATTTGCTGTCTCAGCAAAACTGCGTATTTCTTTCTTTATGGAATTAGACTTTATTTTTGCAGATTTTCAAACTAATGCCATTCTAAGGGAATTAAATATTTCTTTCACTTCACTTATTTTTGACAAGTCGTTAATATTCTTCCTGTGAAGAAATCTCAGGGGAGTTAAAAATAGCATTTAAAAATCACTTCTCCTTGCAGCCAGGTCTGGTGAAATGCATCCAAAATATGATTTCAAAAAAGTATAGGGGGTGGAATAGAGTTGCTTTGTTGCTTTTGCAATGACTAGTGAGATTTCAGATTTTCACTTTTGCTCTCTGAATTTATCTATTGTTTGACGTGCAATATAAAATAAACTGTCTGGTCTATTGCTTTCTACCTATAACTCTTCTATACATAGTAAATAAAATGTTTGCAAAAGACTTTGATTCTATTGTTTAATAGTTTTTATAGGAAATCCTAAGATGTCTAATAATTTTTATAGGTAGATTTATAAAACTAGATATATTACATTAAATGTTTATTGAAAAGGATTGTGCCAGAGTGCCTTGTTTAATGAGCAAAGGGTTTGAACAGAGAGGAACCTATTCTTTACATATTGTGAGAGTTTTATTTATCATTTGGTACTCTTAAAATGCTATAAATCATTCTTTAATTCATTAAAAAGCATGTATTTTGAACCTTCTTCAATTTATTGCTCAAATGTTGCCTTTTCCCTAGGCCTGTCTGACCACAATTTGAAAATTGCCCCTTGCTTTCCTCATTTTCTATTATAAGTCCCTTTTACCCTGATTTTTTAATAGTAAAATATACTTCTTTCAGCACAACATATAAAATACATATTTTGTATTTATCATGCTTTACTATATGCTGGAGAAGGAAATGGCAGCCCACTCCAGTGTTCTTGCCTGGAGAATCCCAGGGACAGAGGAACCTGGTGGTCTGCCGTCTATGGGGTCGCACAGAGTCGGACATGACTGAAGTGACTTAGCAGCAGCAGCAGCAGCAGCACTATATGCTGAGTACTCTTTTTTTAAATTCCTTTAAATATTAGCTCATTTAATTTTCTTATTAAACTTATGAAGTAGATGTTATTATAGAAAGGAGAGATAAGAAAGCCTTCCTCAGCTATCAGTGCAAAGAAATAGAGGAAAACAATAGAATGGGAATGACTAGAGATCTTTTCAAGAAAAATTTCATGCAAAGATGGGCTCGATAAAGGACAGAAATCGTATGGAACTAACAGAAGCAGAAGATATTAAGAAGAGGTGGCAACAATACACAGAAGAACTGTACAAAAAAGATCATCATGACCCAGATAACTACGATGGTGTGATCACTCACCTAGAGCCAGATATCCTGGAATGTGAAGTTAAGTGGGCCTTAGGAAACATCACTACGAACAAAGCTAATGGAGGTGATGGAATTCCAGTTGAACTATTTCAAATCCTGAAAGATGATGCTGTAAAAGTGATGTACTCAATATGCCAGAAAATCTGGAAAACTCAGCAGTGGCCACAGGACTGGAAAAGGTCAGTTTTCATTCCAGTCCCAAAGAAGGCAATGCCAAAGAATGCTTAGACTACAGCACAATTGCACTCATCTCACACGCTACTAAAGTAATGCTCAAAATTCTCCAAACCAGGTTTCAGCAATACATGAACCGTGAACTTCCAGGTGTTCAATCTGGCTTTAGAAAAGGCAGAGGAACCAGAGATCAAATTGCCAACATCTGCTGGACCATCAAAAAAGCAAGAGAGTTCCAGAAAAACATCTATTTTTGCTTTATGGACTACACTAAAGCCTTTGACTGTGTGGATCATAACAAACTGTGGAAAATTCTTCAAGAGATGGGAATACCAGACCACCTTACCTGCCTCCAGAGAAATCTGTAAGCAGGTCAAAAGGCAACAGTTAGAACTGGACATAGAACAACAAACTGGTTCCAGATTGGGAAAGGATAACGTCAAGGCTGTATATTGTCATGGTGCTTATTTAACTTATATCCAGAATATATCGTGCAAAATGCTGGGCTGGATGATGCACAAGCTGGAATCAAGATTGCTGGGAGAAATATCAATAACCTCAGATACACAGATGACACCACCCTTATGGTAGAAAGCAAAGAAGAACTAAGAGCCTCTTGATGAAAGAGAAAGAGGAGAGTGAAAAAGTTGGCTTAAAACTCAACGTTTGGAAAACTAAGATCATGGCATCTGGTCCCATCACTTCATGGCAAAATAGATGAGGAAACAATGGAAATAGTGACAGACTTCATTTATTTTGGCTGCAAAATGACTGCAGATGATGATTGCAGCCATGAAATTAAAAAATGCTTGCTCCTTGGAAGAAAGAAAGACCAACCTAGACAGCATATTAAAAAGCAGAGGCATTACTTTGCCAACAAAGGTCCATCTAGTCAAGGCTATGGTTTTTCCAGTACTCATGTATGGATGTGAAAGTTGGACTGTGAAGAAAGCTGAGCACTGAAGAATTGATGCTTTTGAACTATGGTGTTGGATAAGAACCTTGAGAATCTCATGAACTGCAAGGAGAGCCAACCAGTCCATCCTAAAGGAAATCAGTCCTGAATAGTCATTGGAAGGGCTGATGTTTAAGCTGAAACTCCAATAGTTTGGCCACCTGATGGGATGAACCGATTCATTGGAAAAGATCCTGATGCTGGGAAAGTTTGAAGGCGGGAGGAGAAGGGGATGACAGAGGATGAAATGGTTGGATCTGATGATTAGTCTGACATGAGCTGGACATGATCTGACACATGTCCGACGTGATGGACTTGAGTTTGAGTAGGCTCTGGGATTTGGTGATGGATAAGGAAGCCTGGCCTGCTGCAGTGCATGGGGTCATAACGTGTTGGAAATGACTGAACTGATGAATAAGGGAATAAATACAGAGAGTTAGCTAAATCAGAAATCACAGAGCTAGGAAGTGATTGAACTGTGATTTGAATCTATGCAGTATGCCTTCAGAGGCCATGCTCTAAAACCCATCAATATGCTGCTTTTAAAATCGTTATAGTTTCTCTCTGGAGAGGATGTATTCTTATCTATTTAGTTCACTGTTGTATCTGTGGTGCCAAGAATGGTGTATGGAGCCTAATAGGTGCTAAATTAATATTTGATTTCCTGTCATGTACCAGATAATGCTCTAGATCAGCAGAAAGAGCTTTCCTTAGGTCAGGAGAGGAAATGAAATATATATTTAATGAATCATTTCAGAAATGTGTCTAAGCTTCAAAAACATAAAAAAAACTGTTAGGAAACAGAGTATTCTGACAAGGTTTTACATGACATATACATAATTTTGACTGGGTCAGTAAAAACATTTGATTCAAAAAAAATCCTTGAGGTCTACTCAAGACCTGAAGGATTGAGTAGAATCTACCAAAGTAAACTGAGAAGAATGAGTTTATCAGAGACTGGGGAACTAGATGTGTTAAGTCTAACCAGTGAGACTGTATGAGAGTCAATGAACCGAAATTCCAATATAACTGGAAACTAAGTAGAATAGAAGACCTGCAGAAGGGAGACTATGAAGGCAGTAGTTCTTTTGGCAAGGACCTTGTAGTTCATGTTAAGGTGTTTGGATTTTATTTAAAGGCAGTGGGAAACAATTAGAGTCTTAAACAGTTAATTAACTGATTGGATTTCCATTTTGGATGTCTGAATGCAATGTAAAGAACAGATTAAAAGCAAGCAAGAGAGAAGGTAAGTAGGTAATGTGGGAAGTTATCCAATAGTACAGTGTTCCAGACTGAGAGGTGATAGTGTTTCAAACCAGACTAGTTGCTGTGGAAATGCAGGCAGTATAGGTATTCAGGAATGGAATCTGTTGGATTCAAGTTTCTGTTGGATGTTGAAGGTGAGGAAGGAAGAGGAGCAAAGAAAAATTTCCTGAATTCTGGCTTGAGTAACATCATATTGCCACTTAACACCATAGGAAAAATTTTAAAAAGTAGGAGAATTAAGTTTTATGAGGCAAATCAGAAGTTCAGCTTTGAACAGTGTGGCCATATCTACATGGGGCTCTGGTGATATGTCTTTAGGGTGCAGAGATTTGTCATCTCTTGGCACATTGCAACTATCACTACTAGTGAAAGGTATTGGGTGAGAATAGAATGACTGGTTATAGTCTTCAAAGTGAAAATAGTAGATTAACTGGAAGAAGGAATGCCTTCATGATAACAATCGGAATGTTAAATATGGCTTGAGCAAGTGGAGTCTTTGAAACCCTGAGAATGAATAGCAAAATGTATGAGAATGCATATCCCTGCATTGCTTATGGTAACAGGGAGGTTGAATCAACTTAAATGTCCATCATTAGGGAATGGATAAATGTGATGGAAGCAAACCATGTATTATTATGCCTTTTTAGAACAATAAACTCCTGATTGGTTCCCTCAAACTTCACTCCAGTTCCCTATTTGTTGAAGCTGAAACCTAAAATTACATTGCTCAGTGGCTCAGCAGTAAAGAATCCACCTGCAATGCAGGAGACATGGGTTTGCTCTCTGGGTTGGGAAGTTCTCCTGGAGAAGGAAATGGCTACCCGCTCCAGTATTCTTGCCTAAAGAATCCCCATGGACAGAGGAGCCTGGAGGCTACAGTCCATAGGGTCACAAAGAGTTGGACATGACTGAGCACACACACACGAGTCCGCTATGGGAGGGTTTGGGAATAAATTAGATTCTCACCTGAGATTCTCTGAAGCGTACATGAGAAGGAAGCCAACATCCCCAGTAATTTGGGGATGTTTCTGCTGACCATGTTGTGAAAATGTGAGACTTTGTTTTTCCTCTGAAGCGTCTCTCCAGCTTCGTCAGGAGCAGCAGCCCTGTCACCTTTCTTCTAACACAGATTCAGTGGTGGCCTTGGAGAGAGTATCTGTTTTAGTTCTTGACTCTGTATTTTTTTGGGGGGAGTCACTCTTGGAGGCCCACCCTAGGATATACTCTAGTAAATTCAGTAATTTATAAGCATCTAAATTTATTTCTGATAAAATGTGTAGAGTAGGTTACTCTCTCTTGCACCACAAAGGGTGAAGAGATTCTTGGCAGACAGACTCCAACGGATGTCCATACTGTGCCACCGCATGTTTGAGAAACATCCATATCTCTTCTTGTTATAATCTATGACTATTATGGATTGAAAGAGTTTTAGAGATGATGATGATTACATTATGTATTAGCTCTGAGCAACTAAGACACTTGACCTAAATTAAATAGCAACAATTGCTGTATTTCTCTTTTAGAAGTTATTCCAAATAAGAAAATCATGTCTAAAAGTGGCTTATTTTATGATGTATTTCTTGAGAGCAACTATGTATGTTCTTATTTTTGAAATCCAATGAAATGAAGGAGAATAGCTGGTTATAGGTAATGTAAAAGATGGGATGTATTTTTGTGCATGTACTGAAATAAAATGTAAGTTATGCTTATATGTACATGAATTTTACTATAAGTACAATTTCCTAGACTCTAAACTTAATTACTTGGCATTTAAAAAATTATAGACCATTGAATCAGTTCAGGTAAATATTCTGGCTTCTCTCATTTTGAAGGCATTTTCAGGTTTAATAACTAAGCCAGCTAAATGCATTTTTAACTTTACGATTACCCTAGAAAATGTGCTAAATAATATTTATTGATGTAAATACAATAGTTATTACAATGTCAATCATAGTTGTCAAATTATACCCAAAAGCATCTGATAAAGCAACTGGATTCATTCTAACTATGCTATGAAAAAGGATGACTGGGAATCAGATCAGTTGTCTGAATTTGAAGCCACAAAGAATGTACCTGAGAAAAGGCTATTTGGGAGATTTTCAGACAATTGTTTAAATCAAACTAGTTAAAGTAAAGAGTGTTCTAAGGATCAATTTGTAATCAGTCTCTAAAAATAACATACTTCCATTTCCTCCTCCATGGTGTATAAAATGAGAATAAATTATACATTATAAACAATAAAAACATTTGAAAGACAATTGGTGTAAGAATCTATATTTCATAATGGATGATGAAATTGATGTCAACAATTTAAGAAAAAAATCACTCAAAGTTTGTTTATTTCAGTTAAGATCCATCAATGTTAGAAAAATATATATACTTTTTTATTGGTACTATAATTTTGAAATCTGTTTGGAGAAATGAAGAGAAGTGAGGGAAAGCACTATATTTGTATTGCAACCCACAGTTCTTAATTTTTGACCTTTCTTTTCACCATAGGAAATATGTTGTGCCTCCTTGAAATCCATGATAAATTCCTCTGATTACCTATTATTTAATTTTTTATTTTATTTTATGTTTTTTACTCTAGGAGATATTACAGGAATGGTTCAAAATATAAATATTTGTACTGACAGTTTTATTGAGATATAATTCATATACCACAAAGTTCACCTTTTTACAGTATACAATTCAGTGGTTTTTAGTAGATTCACAAAGCTATGCATCAGTCACCACAATCTAATTTCAGAACATTTCATCATCCACCCCCAAAAGCCCTATACCTATTTGCAGTCACTCCCCATTTCTTCCTTTCCCACCACTATTAATCTGTTTTCTGCCTCTATAGATTTGTCTATTATGGACATTTTGTATTAAATGGAATTGTACAATGTGAGGCCTTTTGTATCTGGATTCTTTCACTCAGCACAATGTTTTCAAAGTTCACTCATGTTGTATATTGAATCAATATTTCATTTCTTTTTATGGCCAAATAACATCCTGTTGTATGAATAACTGGTAACTTATTATTGTTCTGTCCAGTTTATCTTATACCTTTTCTTTCCACCCTTTTTCTGATTCTTATCCCCAATATTATATTTCCAGGCCTTTCTCTCATATTTCACACACTGCATAGATAAATCATCAACATAAGACGCTAAGGACAATCTCTGGTCAAGATTTGATAGTTTTGTCTTTCTAGACCAACATCACACTGATTTAATTATTATTGTGTAAAATGTGTTTGATTTTGGTAAGTAACTCTTCCTTTTTGGTCTGCCTTCTCAGAATTGCCTTCTTTATTTATGTTATTATATTCTTTTGTTTAAAGTTTAGACTAAATTTATGATTTTTATGCCCCAAATCCCATTGGAATTTTAATTGGAATTTTATTGACTGTATAGACCACTTTTGGAAAATGATATGTTTCCAGTGTTATACTGCTAGCATTTCTAATCCATTAACATCATTTACCTCCCCAAGGTTTTCTTTTCTTAATTTGATTGAGTTTCTGAAAAGGTACTTTGCATTTCTTTTAGGTTATTTACTGATAATTTATATCTGGGAGGCTATTGTAAATGCAACTTATACCTGCTTTCAGTTTTCTAATTAGATATTCCCTGTGTTAGAGCAGACAGCTCTTTTGCTATGCCTGGATACCTCAGTTTCATTTACCATTTTGTGTGCCCAGTCCTGGGCTTAACGAATGCTTGGCTGCTCTGGGCTCAGCTCTGAGACTTTTCAGAAGACTGTTCCACCATCCCTTCCCTCTCCCCCAATGGAGAACTTAAGGTGAACACTTTTGCAGACCTAGGCATATCACAGCCAATGGCTGTCTAGAATAGAATTACACAACCAAAGTTACACTGAATGAGATTTAATTTAAACTCTGGACTTTCTTGTGGCATTAGTTTAAGGCTATGTGACCTTTCCTGTTTTCAGTATTATGAACAACTCTAGAGAACAATGAAGCAAACCACCTTTTCTGGGGAGGAAAGAAAAGCTTGTAATTTGTTGTTGGGAAGATGTAGGTGGGATAATTTCTATTACTCTGAAAAGTGGATGAAAAATGGGAAAGGTGAGGAGACAAATATGGAAATTTGAGAAGACTGGAAGAAGTTAGAAGTGTATTGATATTTTTCAGTGCTTGGGAAAGCAAATTGATTACCAAAATGTAGTAAAATTCTCAGACAGTATTAATATGAATCATAGTCAATCTCATCTATTGGGTTGGACAAAAAGTTTGTTTGGGTTTTTCCATAAAATCTTATGGAAAATGAACTTTTTGGCCAACCCTATACATGTGTGAAAGCTCAGACTATCTTAGTAACACAATAGTAGAAGGAAGATTATATAAGATCTTGGCAATGGCCTGATTCTGTACTCCATCCCTCTCTCTGAATAACAAGTCTGACACACCTGTACCAGTTTTCGTTGCTCTCTGAATTCAGGTTTCCTGGGGTCTCAGAATCACTTTGACTCTAAGCTGATAGCTACTTAGAGTTCTAGCTCACAGAAACTTCAAATTGCTCACAAACTTGTAAAGCTCCATTATATCCTTTGATGATCAAAACTCTATGCCAAAGTAACACATATTTTTATTGTGTCAGCTATGTGTGTGTTAGTCACTCAGTCATGTCCAACTCTTTACGACCCCATGAACCATAGCCTGCCAGGCTCCTCTGTCCATGGAATTTTCCAGGCAAGGTTACTGGAGTGGGTTGCCATTTCCTTCTCCAGGGGAGCATCCCAACCCAGGGAGCAAAACTGGGTCTCCTGCATTGTAGGCAGATGCTTTACTGTCTGAGCTAAAATCTTTATTTAGCCCCACATTGTCCATAATAGCCACCTGACAGTTTTGTGCCCAGGGCTGTAACCTGGGTTTTCTGGCTTATACTCTGTCTTGTCTAATCATTTAGTATTTGCTAAGCTAGTCATAGGAGACATGCTTGCTTTTTTGTTTCCTTAAACTCTGAACTTCCTGTTTAAACTTTCATATCTATTGGATTCTCTACTTAGTACATTTCTTTTTCTAAATTTGGTTTTGTTTTGCTTTATGCTATTTTACTATTCTTCCTTTGGCTGGATCTAATCCGACCTCTACTGAACCAATAAAATAAAAACAAATAAGTGCTATTTGTAAGTACACTCTTTTCCCACAAAGCAGTATGTAAAATTGCCTGAAAGGAAAGAAACTGAAGAGGGATTTGGGGTACTTGTTAATTTACATTTAATTTTAGCTTCTGAGATTCTTAAAGGCAGTGGTTATGTCTGCATGTGAATAGGGATATTTAATCAGTCTAGGCTGTCAGGTTGATAGTAGTGCTTATCAAGAAATTAGAGAAAAATGTGCTACCAAGTCCATCCTCCTGCCATAGAAGGAGCAACAAATCAGATACGGAAAGTCAAACACTATGATTAAAAAGCTCATCTGCCCTAGGGAGTCTTTCATATATATATTTAATATGCAGCTTGAGTGTACTACTATGAAGACAGCTTTTTGTATGTGTTAGAGATTTTAATTGCAATACCTCTTGCATCTAGACTGCAGATTTTCTTTTTTAAGGAATGCTACTGATTAGTATTTTATTTTATTTTTTTTTAATTTTATTTTATTTTTAAACTTTACATAATTGTATTAGTTTTGCAAATATCAAAATGAATCCATCACAGGTATACATGTGCTCCCCATCCTGAACCCTCCTCCCTCCTCCTTCCCCATACCATCCCTCTGGGTCGTCCCAGTGCACTAGCCCCAAGCATCCAGTATCTG
>NW_011494875.1:257040-258339 GCF_000754665.1 Bison bison bison | reverse complement strand
AAATTGTGAAATTATTTGTTCTAGCTCTGTGAAGAATACTGTTGGTAGCTTGATAGGGATTGCATTGAATCTATAAATTGCTTTGGGTAGTATACTCATTTTCACTATATTGATTCTTCCAATCCATGAACATGGTATATTTCTCCATCTATTAGTGTCCTCTTTGATTTCTTTCACCAGTGTTTTATAGTTTTCTATATATAGGTCTTTAGTTTCTTTAGGTAGATATATTCCTAAGTATTTTATTCTTTCTGTTGCAATGGTGAATGGGATTGTTTCCTTAATTTCTCTTTCTGTTTTCTCATTATTAGTGTATAGGAATGCAAGGGATTTCTGTGTGTTGATTTTATATCTTGCAACTTTACTGTAGTCATTGATTAGTTCTAATAATTTTCTGGTGGAGTCTTTAGGGTTTTCTATGTAGAGGATCATGTCATCTGCAAATAGTGAGAGTTTTACTTCTTCTTTTCCAATTTGGATTCCTTTTATTTCTTTTTCTGCTCTGATTGCTGTGGCCAAAACTTCCAAAACTATGTTGAATAGTAATGGTGAAAGTGGGCACCCTTGTCTTGTTCCTGACTTTAGAGGAAATGCTTTCAATTTTTCACCATTGAGGATAATGTTTGCTGTGGGTTTGTCATATATAGCTTTTATTATGTTGAGGTATGCTCCTTCTATTCCTGCTTTCTGGAGAGTTTTTATCATAAATGGGTGTTGAATTTTGTCAAAGGCTTTCTCTGCATCTATTGAGATAATCATGGTTTTTATTTTTCAATTTGTTAATGTGGTGTATTACATTGATTGATTTGCGGATATTGAAGAATCCTTGCATCCCTGGGATAAAGCCCACTTGGTCATGGTGTATGATCTTTTTAATGTGTTGTTGGATTCTGGTTGCTAGAATTTTGTTAAGGATTTTTGCAACTATGTTCATCAGTGATATTGGCCTGTAGTTTTCTTTTTTTTGTGGCATCTTTGTCAGGTTTTGGTATTAGGGTGATGGTGGCCTCATAGAATGAGTTTGGAAGTTTACCTTCCTCTGCAATTTTCTGGAAGAGTTTGAGCAGGATAGGTGTTAGCTCTTCTCTAAATTTTTGGTAGAATTCAGCTGTGAAGCCGTCTGGACCTGGGCTTTTGTTTGCTGGAAGATTTTTGATTACAGTTTCAATTTCCGTGCTTGTGATGGGTCTGTTAAGATTTTCTATTTCTTCCTGGTCCAGTTTTGGAAAGTTGTACTTTTCTAAGAATTTGTCCATTTCTTCCACGTTGTCCATTTTATTGGCATATAATTGTTGATAG
>NW_011494875.1:253580-256935 GCF_000754665.1 Bison bison bison | reverse complement strand
CTTCCTTTTCTAGTTGCTTTAGGTGTAGAGTTAGGTTATTTATTTGACTTTTTTCTTGTTTCTTGAAGTGTGCCTGTATTGCTATGAACTTTCCCCTTAGGACTGCTTTTATAGTGTCCCACAGGTTTTGGGTTGTTGTGTTTTCATTTTCATTCGTTTCTATGCAAATTTTGATTTCTTTTTTGATTTCTTCTGTGATTTGTTGGTTATTCAGCAGCGTGTTGTTCAGCCTCCATATGTTGGAATTTTTAATCGTTTTTCTCCTGTAATTGAGATCTAATCTTACTGCATTGTGGTCAGAAAAGATGCTTGGAATGATTTCAATTTTTTTGAATTTACC
The DNA here is from genome assembly GCF_000754665.1 of Bison bison bison. Taxonomy (NCBI): domain Eukaryota; kingdom Metazoa; phylum Chordata; class Mammalia; order Artiodactyla; family Bovidae; genus Bison; species Bison bison. Next base: position 256,595 of record NW_011494875.1, on the reverse strand, counting down.
AAGGCTAGGTTTATGGCCCAGGATGTGATCTATCCTGGAGAAGGTTCCATGTGTGCTTGAGAAAAAGGTGAAATTCATTGTTTTGGAATGAAATGTCCTATAGATATCAATTAGGTCTAACTGATCTATTGTATCATTTAAAGTTTGTGTTTCCTTGTTAATTTTCTGTTTAGTTGATCTATCCATAGGTGTGAGTGGGGTATTAAAGTCTCCCACTATTATTGTGTTATTGTTAATTTCTCCTTTCATACTTGTTAGCATTTGTCTTACATACTGCGGTGCTCCCGTGTTGGGTGCATATATATTTATAATTGTTATATCTTCTTCTTGGATTGATCCTTTGATCATTATGTAGTGACCTTCTTTGTCTCTTTTCACAGCCTTTGTTTTAAAGTCTATTTTATCTGATATGAGTATTGCTACTCCTGCTTTCTTTTGGTCCCTATTTGCATGGAAAATCTTTTTCCAGCCCTTCACTTTCAGTCTGTATGTGCCCCCTGTTTTGAGGTGGGTCTCTTGTAGAAAGCATATGTAGGGGTCTTGTTTTTGTATCCATTCAGCCAGTCTTTGTCTTTTGGTTGGGGCATTCAACCAATTTATGTTTAAGGTAATTACTGATAAGTATGATCCCATTGCCATTTACTTTATTGTTTTGGATTCGAACTTATACACTGTTTTTATGTTTCCTGTCTAGAGAATATCCTTTAGTATTTGTTGGAGAGCTGGTTTGGTGGTGCAGAATTCTCTCAGCTTTTGCTTGTCTGAAAAGCTTTTGATTTCTCCTTAATACTTGAATAAAATCCTTGCTGGGTACAATAATCTGGGCTGTAGGTTATTTTCCTTCATCATTTTAAGTATGTCTTGCCATTCCCTCCTGGCTTGAAGAGTTTCTATTGAAAGATCAGCTGTTATCCTTATGGGAATTCCCTTGTGTGTTATTTGTTGTTTTTCCCTTGCTGCTTTTAATATTTGTTCTTTGTGTTTGATCTTTGTTAATTTGATTAATATGTGTCTTGGGGTGTTTCGCCTTGGGTTTATCCTGTTTGGGACTCTCTGGGTTTCTTGGACTTGGGTGATTATTTCCTTCCCCATTTTAGGGAAGTTTTCAACTATTATCTCCTCAAGTATTTTCTCCCACTCTTTCTTTTTGTCTTCTTCTTCTGGGACCCCTATGATTCGAATGTTGTAGCATTTAATATTGTCCTGGAGGTCTCTGAGATTGTCCTCATTTCTTTTAATTGTTTTTCTTTTATCCTCTCTGATTCATTTATTTCTACCATTCTATCTTCTAATTCACTAATCCTATCTTCTGCCTCTGTTATTCTACTATTTGTTGCCTCCAGAGTGTTTTTAATTTCATTTATTGCATTATTCATTTTATATTGACTCTCTTTTATTTCTTCTAGGTCCTTGTTAAACCTTTCTTGCATCTTCTCAATCTTAGTCTCCAAGCTATTTATCTGTGATTCCATTTTGATTTCAAGATTTTGGATCAATTTCACTATCATTATTCGGAATTCTTTATCAGGTAGATTCCCTATCTCTTCCTCTTTTGTTTGGTTTGGTGGGCTTTTATCCTGTTCCTTTATCTGCTGGGTATTCCTCTGTCTCTTCATCTTGTTTAAATTGCTGAGTTTGGGGTGTCCTTTCTATATTCTGGCAGTTTGTGGAGTTCTCTTTATTGTGGCTTTTCCTCGCTGTGTGTGGGTTTGTACAGGTGGCTTGTCAAGGTTTCTTGGTTAGGGAAGCTTGTGTCGGTGTTCTGGTGGGTGGAGCTGTATTTCTTCTCTCTGGAGTGCAATGAAGTGTCCAGTAATGAGTTATGAGATGTCTATGGTTTTGGGGTGACTTTGGGCAGCCTGTATCTTGGAGCTCAGGGCTGTGCTCCTTTGTTGCTGGAGAATTTGCTTGGTATGTCTTGCCCTGGAACTTGTTAGCCCTTGTGTGGTGCTTGGTTTCAGTGTCGGTTTGGAGGCTTTTGATGAGCTCCTGTCAATTAATGTTCCTTGGAGTCAGGAGTTCCCTGGAGTCAGGGTTTGGACTTAAGCCTCCTGCTTCCAGTTATCGGTCTTATTTTTACAGTAGTTTGAAAACTTCTCCTTCTATACAGCACCATTGATAAAACTTCTACGTTAAAGATGAAAAGTTTCTGTACTGTGAGGGTCACTGAGAGAGGTTCACAGCGTTACATGGAGAAGAGAAGAGGGAGGAGGGAGTTAGAGGTGACCCAGTTGAGATGAGGTGGAATCAATAGTGGAGAGAGTGGGGTAGCCAGTAGTTACTTCCTTATGTGCACTCCACAACTGGACCACTCAGAAATGTTCACGGAGTTATACAGAGAAGAGAAGAAGGAGGAAGGAGACAGAGGTGGCCAGAGGGATAAAAGGGGGGAATGAAAAGGAGGGAGACAGATCCAGCCAGTAATCAGTTCTCTAAGTGTTCTCCACCATCTGGAACACACATAAACTCACAGAGTTGGGTAGAGTAGAGAGGGGTTAGGGAGGAGACACAGGCGACCTGGTGGAGAAAAAGGAGAGTCCAAAGGGAGAGAGAGCAGTCAAGCCAGTAATCTCACTCTGTAGTGAAAAATGGGTCCTGAACATTGGGTTCTTAAAGGTACAAAATTGGTAACAAATACATAAAAGCAAAAATTAAAAATCTAGAGTAGAGTTTGGAATTTCAAAAATACGATGTTAAAGAAAAGAAGAAGGAAAAGAAAGAGAGAAAAAATGAACAAAGAAAAACAAACAAGGTCGCAAAAATTATAAAGAAAATACAGGTACAAAATTGATAACTAATACCAAAAAGCAAAAATTAAAAATCTAGAGTAGAGTTTGGAATTTCAAAAATACAATATTAAAAAAAAGGAAGAAGAAACATAAAGAGAGAAAACAAACAAACAAAAACAATGTCACAAAAATTATAAAGAAAATACAGGTACAAATTTGATATCAAATACCAAAAAGCATAAATTAAAAATCTAGAGTAGAGTTTGGAATTTCAGATATACAATGT
>NW_011494875.1:246498-253146 GCF_000754665.1 Bison bison bison | reverse complement strand
GGTTTTAATCTATTGCCCGTAGCTTCCAAGGCGTTTCCCTCTGTTATAACTTCTTCTGTTTGCTGGTCTCTTCAGTGTCTGGCTTCTGCCCTGACACAAAGGGGACGGGGGGGGAAACTTTTTTTTTTTTTTTTTAGGCTCACTTGTTCAGTCGCGCTGTGGGGAGGAGGGAGGGATGCTGCAAACAAATAACACTGGCGTGCGCTCGCAATGCCTCAGCCACACTGGGTCTGCCCCCACTCACGGCGCGTGTAGCCTCCCTGCCCACACTGCTCGGGCTCTAGGTTGTTCTGCCGAGAAAAATCCGAGGCCGGGCCCTGGGCTGCATGTACCTCCCAGGTCCAAGCCGCTCAAGTTTAGGCACTCGGGTAGTCCTCAGAGGCGCAGACTCAGTTGGGCCTGCATTTTGTGCTCTTCCCAGGTCCGAGCAGCTCAGGTGATGAGGTGTTTGGCGAACGCCAATGCTGCAACTTATCGCCTCCCCGCCACTCAGTTATCTGGGTGTAAAACCGGCGCACCTTCTCAGGCAGATGTTGACTGTCCAGAACCCCAAGAAATCTTAGTTAGCAAAGAAGCCTGCTTACAGTTTTATAGATAATGTCTCTCTGGGGCTGCGATTGTCCCCTTCCGGCTCTGGCTGCCTGTTACCAGAGGGGGAAGGTCTGCAGCCGGCTATCTCTGTTCAGTCCTTTGTTCCGTGCGCAGGCCTGGCGGTGTCTTAGGTTGGGGCTGGCTTTTCGCGTGGTAGATATCCCACAGTCTAGTTTGCTAGCCCAAATTATTTCGCTCAGATAGTGCTCAGGGTATTCAGGCCAGATTCTTACTCTAAGCGATGCAGCCCGCGCCGCGCCTCCCTGCCCAGCCCCTGCTTGCTAATGGCGTGTGCAGGCGTCTGCGCTGCTTCTCCGCTGGGGGAGTTACCATAGGGCTCGCAATCTGTGAGTTTTAATTATTTATTTATTTTTTCTCCCTGTTATGTTGCTCTCTGTGCTTCCAAAGCTTGGCACAGATTCGGCAGTGAGAAGGTTTCCTGGTGTTTGGAAACTTCTCTCTTTTTAAGACTCCCTTCCTGGGACGGAACTCCGTCCCTCCCTCTTTTGTCTTCTTTTTTTTTTGTCTTTTTATATTTTTTCCTACCTCCTTTCGAAGAGTTGGGTTGCTTTTCTGGGTGCCTGATGTCCTCTGCCGGCATTCAGAAGTTGTTTTGTGGAATTTACTTGATGTTTAAATGCTCTTTTGATGAATTTGTGGGGGAGAAAGTGTTCTCCTCGTCCTACTCCTCCGCCATCTTTGGTTTGATCTGATTAGTATTTTAAAGCTTGAAAAGCAGAGAGTCATGTTGGAGGAACATTTTGGTGACTTTCAAACAGGTATCTTTCACTAGAAATGTTGGGAAAGTACCACTTTAAAATACATACATATATAAAGTTTATATTTCAAAGTCTTCAGTTTATGGGAGTGTTTGTATCTTTTCTATTTAATTTTATTTAGTATATTCTAATAGTATTAGCTTAGGCACAGAAATGAATATTTCACTCTGCCACCATGAGTGTTTTTAAATGTTCTTTTAAATGCACATCAGTTTTAAAGTTTTAGCCATGAATAACAATAATTATGTTTGACAGTATCTTACTGGAATGTTTTAAGCTACATTGGTCTGAACTATATTCTGATTCTCAGAATAGCATAAGAGCAATTTTTCTTCTTTTGGCTCAGTCCAGTTCCACTTTGTCCTGGTCTTCTAATCAGGGAATCTGGGGAATCCTTGAGAGTCTCAGAGTCTTCTGACAATCTCTCAGACTATGAACTGTCAATAAATTTGGCTGTTTCAATTAATTTTGATATATTTGAGTTCTTAGAACCAATAATTATTTCTAAGGAATTTATCAGCTAAGGTCTAGAAGGCCCTTGTCTTAGCAGCTACACTTTACCTGGTAAGGTCTGTAACCTCTATTCTCACACAGAACCTGGTTGTTTTGCCAGCATTGGAACCAGAAGGGAAGTTTTTTAAATTATTTTTTATTTTTTGTCTAAGAAGCCTGTTTCCTTTTCACTACATAATATCTCTTGAACTCTAATCTGCACCAAACCTCAGAGATGTAACTATTTCTCTTTATTGAAAAAGGAGCTAAATAATTTACTTCTTCTTCCTTTATTCCATCAGAAATTTGCTTAATATAAAACTGTCTCTGAAACTGAGCTGCTGACTATCTCATGGGACTCAGAGATAAGTGGAGTATGTGGCCTGCCAAATAAGAGGCTCCTGTATATACATCCCAGGCTTTCAGTTGGAACACTCCCAGAGATAAATGCAGGGAACAATGTTGATTCAAATTATGTCATCTTGCATAGAGACGGAATGCATGTATGCATGCTAAGTTGCTTCAGTCATGTCAGACTCTTTGGACTGTCGCCATCAGGCTGCTCTGTCCATGGGATTTTCCAGGCAAGAATGCTGGAGTGGGTTGCCATGGTTTTCTCCAGGGGATCTTCCCAACCCAGGAATCAAACCTACATCTCCTGTGGCTACTGCACTGCAGGCAGATTTTTTACTGCTGAGTCACCTGAGAAGCCCATGGAAACTGAAGGGCAGTTTCAAATCAGTTTAACCCACATTAGATTAGGCTTATAAAATTTTCCTACCATAGGTTCTGCTGAAATTGAGAAAAAAAAACAGTCCTTAGAGAAAAGTAAAATAAGAGACTTACATTTTCTCTACAAAGTTTTTATATGAGCTATATATAATCATTAAAAGATTTTAAGCATTCTAAATTATTGAAAAACATGAGGAAAAATGACGTTAGAAACTGACTCAAAAGAAGCACGTCCAGATGTGATGCAGGAGTTCTTGTACATGACTTTTAAAATAACTGTGATTAAGATGTTCAAGAGATTAAATGACATGTAATTTTTTGAGAAAAGAACAATTAAATGACAGTTTTATCACTGAAAACATAAAAATACAGCAGCTGATACTGGAACCAATAGCAGGATTTTGCAGAAGATTCTACAGGTGATTAGAGAATTAGAGAACTAGAAATGAGACCATAGTATAATATCCATTTTGAAGCATATATATAAAAGTGTAAAAAAATAAAAAAGGTATAAGAGACATACAGTACAAGCGACAGTTTCAACATATATTTAACTAGTTTCAGAAAGAGAGGAGAGAGTGACTGAAGCGTATATTTGAAGAGATAATAACTGATGATTTTTCAAAATTGATGAAAGACATAAAGCCGCAGATTGAAGATACTCTGAAAAAGCCAATAAGGATAAATAAAGAGAAAACCATGCCTGAAACAGCATAGTAAATCTACGTAAAACCAAAGATAGAGAAAAATGTCTGTAAATGAGCAGCTCTAGTACGCAAAGAGTCGGACACGACTGAGTGACTGATCTGATCTGATCTGATCTGAATACTGGTATGATGCAGTGGAACTGTCAAAAAAAAATGGAGGCTAGAAAAATATGGAATTATATCTTTAAATTAATTAGAGAAATAAAATGCTAAGTTTTTTTTTGCTAAGCAAATTTTTTTTTTGTAATTAAGGCAAGTTAAGAAGTTTTCACAGAAAAAACTCTTAAGTCTTCAGCAAAACATATGTGATAAAGGATATACTAAAAAGTATTCTTCACACAGAACAAAAAAAAAATGATCCAGATAGAGATAGAGATGTAGTGGGTGATAAAGAACAATAGAAAGGGTAAATACATTATAAAAAAAGACATACTTAACAATATAAATGAAAAATATTAATACTTCATGGAGTTTAATAATGAGGATTAAGATTAAACACAATAATTACACAAATGTGATATGGTATAAATGAACCTAAATTATTTCAAAGACCTTTTATTGTCTAGAATGAGGTAAAGATATACATGTATATTAAATTTTAATCACTGAATAACGCATATTCTTATGCTTAGGATTTCCTATAAAAGAATAATAAAAATGCAAGGGAATTTATAAGGGAAAACAGAATAGTAGAAGTAGTTAAACTAAAGCAGAATTCTTCAGTTTTGACTGTACTAATGTTTTGAGACAGATAATTAACTGTTCTGTGCATTGTAAGATGTTTAACAGTATCCCCTGCCTGTACCCAGATGGTAAAGCATCTGCCTGCAATGTGGGAGACCTGGGTTCAATCTCTGGGTCGGCAAGATCCCCTGGAGAAGGAAATGGCAACACACTCCAGTACTCTTGCCTTGAAAATTCCATGGACTGAGGCTACAGTCCATGGGGTTGCAAAGAGTCAGACATGACTGAGCAACTTCACTTTCTTTCTTTTCTTTCCCGCCTCTACCAATAATTGCTTGCACTATCTTCCCCCCTACTATGTAAAATTAAAAAAAAAAAAAAAAACTCTAGATATTGCCATATGTTCTGTGGGAGACAAAATCACCACCATTTTAACACTTCTGAACTAAGGAAAGCAGTACAGCTAAGGGAAAAAGGTATATAAAAATATTGCATAGGCAATAAATAAATAGTAATATGGCAAATTTAATTTAGAATAATTTTTTTTAAGTGTAAACAGGAACTTCCACTTCTAAGTAAAATAAAACAGGTGCTGACAACCATGTTTGGCTGGTACAACTGAATAAACCATAGAAAAATCCAAAATGTAAGGTCTTTCCCTGCCATAGGCTATTTGACGAATTCTGGGTTTTAAAGGAAAATGAGTGGTACAGAGTTGGTAAGGTAGACTCTGCACCATCACTAGGTACTTAGTGGGCAAATTCCTGTTAGAGGGAGAAGACCTGAAAAATACAGAGGGAATTTTTAATCTATGCATGATAGAGAGAGGCTGAAGAGCCAATCTCAAACTATCCATGTGATAGACTTATTAATTCTGAGAATATAGAATCTCTAAGCTTTCAATCTAAAATCCAAGGAAAGTCAAGCTCGAGGAGTAAGACAAACTAGTGGAGAACAAGTTCATCCCCTGCTCAAAACATGATTTTATTTAGGTGTGAGATTTTCCTAACATATGGAAAAGGGAACACTAATGAATGAAAAGGGTTTCACTCATGGGTGAAAGTTAGCCATTTATTTCTTTTATACCCAATACTTAGGGCATAGTACAAATTTGCTAGACATGTAAAAAGGCAGAAAGCTTTGATATTGATAAGGCTGGAAGAAAAAACACTGTAGCAGACACACAGATAAACCAGTTATTGAGGTTGGGAAATGAGGATCAAAAAAATTACTTTGATAAATATATAACATATGCAAGACTTTTATAAATGGAAAGATGCATTTTACTCATGGTTTGAATGATTAAATATCACTATGGAAATTCTTCCCAAGTTGGTCTTTTTTTTTTATTATTTTATTTTTTAACTTTACAATATTGTATTGGTTTTGCCATGTATCAAAATGAATCCACCACAGGTATACATGTGTTCCCCATCCTGAACCCTCCTCCCTCCTCCCTCCCCATACCATCCCTCTGGGTCATCCCAGTGCACCAGCCCCAAGCATCCAGTATCGTGCATCAAAGCTGGACTGGCAACTCGTTTCATATATGATATTATACATGTTTCAATGCCATTCTCCCAAATCATCCCACCCTCTCCCTCACCCACAGAGTCCAAAAGACTGTTCTATACATCAGTGTCTCCTTTGCTGTCTTGTAAACAGGGTTATTGTTACCATCTTTCTAAATTCCATATATATGCATTTCTATACTGTATTGGTGTTTTTCTTTCTGGCTTACTTCACTCTGTATAATAGGCTCCAGTTTCATCCATCTCATTAGAACTGATTCAAATGTATTCTTTTTAATGGCTGAGTAATACTCCATTGTGTATATGTACCACAGCTTTCTTATCCATTCATCTGCTGATGGACATCTAGGTTGCTTCCATGTCCTGGCTATTATAAACAGTGCTGTGATGGGATCTAATTAAACTTAAAAGCTTCTGCACAACAAAGGAAACTATAAGCAAGGTGAAAAGACAGCCTTCAGAATGGGAGAAAATAACAGCAAATGAAGCAACTGACAAACAACTGATCTCAAAAATATACAAGCAACTCCTACAGCTCAATTCCAGAAAAATAAATGACCCAATCAAAAAATGGGCCAAAGAACTAAAAAGACATTTCTCCAAAGAAGACATACAGATGGCTAACAAACACATGAAAAGATGCTCAACATCACTCATTATCAGAGAAATGCAAATCAAAACCACTATGAGGTACCATTTCACGCCAATCAGAATGGCTGTGATCCAAAAGTCTACAAGCAATAAATGCTGGAGAGGGTGTGGAGAAAAGGGAACACTCTTACACTGTTGGTGGGAATGCAAACTAGTACAGCCACTATGGAGAACAGTGTGGAGATTCCTTAAAAGACTGGAAATAGAACTGCCTTATGACCCAGCAATCCCACTGCTGGGCATACACACTGAGGAAACCAGAATTGAAAGAGACACATATGGACACCTTATCTTTGACAAAGGAGGCAAGAATATACAATGGATTAAAGACAATCTCTTTAACAAGTGGTGCTGGGAAATCTGGTCAACCACTTGTAAAAGAATGAAACTAGAACACTTTCTAACACCATACACAAAAATAAACTCAAAATGGATTAAAGATCTAAACGTAAGACCAGAAACTATAAAACTCCTAGAGGA
>NW_011494875.1:225190-246398 GCF_000754665.1 Bison bison bison | reverse complement strand
TATACAATGGATTAAAGACAATCTCTTTAACAAGTGGTGCTGGGAAATCTGGTCAACCACTTGTAAAAGAATGAAACTAGAACACTTTCTAACACCATACACAAAAATAAACTCAAAATGGATTAAAGATCTAAACGTAAGACCAGAAACTATAAAACTCCTAGAGGAGAACATAGGCAAAACACTCTCTGACATACATCACAGCAGGATCCTCTATGACCCACCTCCCAGAATATTGGAAATAAAAACAAAAATAAACAAATGGGACCTAATTAATCTTAAAAGCTTTTGCACATCAGAGGAAACTATTAGCAAGATGAAAAGACAGCCTTCAGAATGGGAGAAAATAATAGCAAATGAAGCAACTGACAAACAACTAATCTCAAAAATATACAAGCAACTCCTACAGCTCAATTCCAGAAAAATAAATGACCCAATCAAAAAATGGGCCAAAGAACTAAATAGACATTTCTCCAAAGAAGACATACAGATGGCTAACAAACACATGAAAAGATGCTCAACATCACTCATTATCAGAGAAATGCAAATCAAAACCACTATGAGGTACCATTTCACGCCAGTCAGAATGGCTGCGATCCAAAAGTCTACAAGCAATAAATGCTGGAGAGGGTGTGGAGAAAAGGGAACCCTCTTACACTGTTGGTGGGAATGCAAACTAGTACAGCCACTATGGAGAACAGTGTGGAGATTCCTTAAAAAACTGGAAATAGAACTGCCTCATGATCCAGCAATCCCACTGCTGGGCATACACACTGAGGAAACCAGAAGGGAAAGAGACACGTGTACCCCAATGTTCATCGCAGCACTGTTTATAATAGCCAGGACATGGAAGCAACCTAGATGTCCATCAGCAGATGAATGGATAAGAAAGCAGTGGTACATATACACAATGGAGTATTACTCAACCATTAAAAAGAATACATTTGAATCAGTTCTAATGATGTGGATGAAACTGGAGCCTATTATACAGAGTGAAGTAAGCCAGAAAGAAAAACACCAATACAGTATAGAAATGCATATATATGGAATTTAGAAAGATTGTAACAATAACCCTGTGTATGAGACAGCAAAAGAGACACTGATGTATAGAACAGTCTTATGGACTCTGTGGGAGAGGGAGAGGGTGGGATGATTTGGGAGAATGGCATTGAAACATGTAAAATATCATGTATGAAATGAGTTGCCAGTCCAGGTTCGATGCACGATACTGGATGCTTGGGGCTAGTGCCCTGGGACGACCCAGAGGGATGGTATGGGGAGGGAGGAGGGAGGAGGGTTCAGGATGGGGAACACATGTATACCTGTGGTGGATTCATTTTGATGTTTGGCAAAACTAATAGAATATTGTAAAGTTTAAAAATAAAATAAAATTAAAAAGAAAGAAAATTTTAATCTAAAAAAAAAAAAGGAAGAAAGAGACACGTGTACCCCAATGTTCATCGCAGCACTGTTTATAATAGCCAAGTTGGTCTTTAAACCTAATGTCATCTATATTAAAATGAAAGAAATATTTTAAAAATAAAAGTTGACATCCTTATTTTAAAATATATGTGGAAAAAAAGACTTAGTACAGCTGTAACAGAAGTGAATTATGCCAACAACTTGGATGAACTTGGCTGCAGTCCATGGGGTCGAAAAACGGACACAACTTAGCAACTGAATAACAATGATTTCTAAGTTAATCAACATAATTAAATTAATCATTAATCCTCATAAGTTAATCAACATAATTAAATTAATCATTAATCCTCATAATTAAGTTTGGGTCAAATTTTAAAAATCACAAGAACCATGAAAAATGAATGAAAGTGAATTCAAAGCATATCAAAATATGAGATGTATTAAAAATCACAAGAACCATGAGAAATGAATGAAAGTGAATTCAAAGCATATCAAAATATGAGATGTATTAGACATTTAGATGTATTAAAAATTGGCATTAGACATTTATGGCATTAAAAAGTTATTTGAAGAAAGATGTGTCTGAAAACAATGATCAGAGCTTCTATTTAAGAAATTGGAAAGGTTTTTGGTCATATTTATATCTGTTAATCTACCTATATACTTACCTCCTTAACTGTATATCTTTCTATCTTTCGTCTACCATTTCTGAATAAGGATTCAGACTGCTGAAAGAATATTCAAAACAATAGCTATGGTAGTCTATTTCCTCAGATTTTCCTTTGTAGTAGGCAGGCTTTGTCTTCAGAAGAATGGGTAATATTTTGTTAATTTCAATGCAGCTGAGTTTTGTTCCTGAATTCTGGGGGGACAGTGTATCAGAGAGTGTTATTTCATGGTTACCCTTTCCTGTAATCCCTCTAGTAAGCTTTTCTGTGGCAAGTAAATCATGTAAACATTCCATTGCTGGCAGGCATTCTCCATAGTTCCTTGTGCTTCTAATTTATTAAACTGTGTCTTCTTCAGCAGCACCTTATGAAAGCTACAACATTAATCAAAGCTACCCTGTCAGGGCCTTATGCCAACAGCATTTGTTCAGCATTGTTATCAACTCTTGTTTTATGGGAGATTAGAGATAATGTTTTTCAGAGCTCTGTGACAATATAATTTAAATGAATATAAAAATTATAACTGTCTCCAGCCTACCATTATTTCTTAACAATTTTAGTCCAAAAAATGTTATGATCTATGTATTAGCCTTTGTACAAGTACCATCATCAGGAACAAATAGAAGCTTAAAAAATATTTTAAAATAACTTGAATAGTGAATTGTTTGTTACTGCCTACTATGAACAAACTTTGGAGCAGTTAATTTGCTAACCTTGTGTACTATTGGTATATCTTCTGATATGATCATTAGAAAAGTTATGTATTTATTTGGGTCTAATGTTTAAGGCGGTAATTATGCGAATGCACTATTTATAAGTATACATATTCTGAACATTATAAGAATTCTTGAAGCTTTCACAAATATAAGGCATAATTGTTAGAAATATAATTGAATTAATTTATACAAGTGGCTGATACTGTGGTCTTTTTGTCTTAATACCAAATGGTAAAGCGAAAGTTATTGCTGTGAAACTTTAAAAAATATGCTTGGGATCTGGACAAAGATAGTAGTTTAGTGAAAGAAATGAATAGATTTAAAATCTTTGGAAGGAAAAGGGTGGCAGATTTTATAGAACAAAATATGTGTAAGAGTAAAACTGTAAGTTAAAAATGATCTAGAGTTTCTAGTTTTATGTTTATTTTTTTCTTCATCATTGTTAGTAAACTTAGGGCAGAAGAAATTTGAAGAGGAAAATAATATATTAAAATTGTGAGAATCTTATAAACAATGCTAGTGAATTTTCTCTTTACGTTCACCTATGAAAGGTATTTCATAATATTCTGTAAACAGTAGTTCTATGTGGCTTTTAAATGTGTCTAATAATAGCTCATTGATTTGTTTCTTAGGTGAGGAGAGAAAAAGGTGAATTATTAGAAAAATGGAATCTTTTGTAAACATTTCATCAAATATAGCATACATAATGGAAATAATAAATTAATAATGTACAGCTTGATAAATTTTACATCCATAAAACCAACACACAAAAGAATAACAAAACATGACTGTATTCTTCCTCCCAATGATAAACACCATCATGCATTCTAACAACAAGAGTTAATTTTCCCTAATTATGAGCATTATGTAAATGAAACCATAATAGACATTCACTTGTGTCTGGTTTTTTACTTAATATTTTTGAGATTTTTGTAAGTTGTTGCATGTGGTTATAGTTCATGCATCTAAAATTCCTCATGGTAATACATTGTATGCCCATAGCATCATTTATATGTTCATTTTGATGTGTGAAATATTTGGCTGCTCCAGGTTTTGCCTACTACAAACAGGGCTGCTAGTACATGTATTTTCATGCAAAATGTACTCATTTCTATTGGTTTTATATATCGGAGGGAAATTCTGGAGTGGTAGCTTATATATTTATATTTTAGTTTTTGTAGTTACTAAATTTTCTAAAATGTAAATTTAAATTCTTATAGCCATGATTTATCAGTTTAAAATCTTATAGCCATGATTACTTTTGCCTGTTTCTGAAGTTTTAGAATTACACTGTATACATTAATTGTAAGCATTAATTTTATTCAGATTACATTAGTTTTTATAGTTTACTTCATTTTCCTTCATCTGAAGTATATGAAATATATGATTACTAGATAATTTATCAATTCTACTGTCAATGAAAATTTTGGCTTTGTTTGTATTATTTTGTTTTGCTCTTTCAAATAAGGCTGTAGACTCCAATCAACATTCATTTTTTGTTTCCTTACAAATACATTCAAGGGTTTCTCTGTGATTTAAACCTGGAAGTGGAATTTATGTGTCTCATAATAATAATAATAATGAGCGCATTGCTTATTATTATTAGGAAATCTTGAATTCTTTCTGTAGTCTCATGACTCAAGAGCATATGTGTATTGTTCCTCCATACCTTCAACAATGCTGTGTACTTTTAAATTCAATTTTGCCAATTCTGTGGGTAAGAAGTGTTATGTTTTCATGATAACTGTTAAGGTAAAATGCATTGATGTAGACATTGATTTATATGTGTTTTCCAAATGGCTATGGTGTTTTTTTCAGCAAATTATATTTTATAATTTAATTTTAGATAGTATTTCAGATAATTACCATCAAAGTGATGTTACATAAGATTTGATAATTTTGAATAATTGCAGATTAGGATAAAATATATAAATACTTTATAAAGTCTCAGGCATTAAGTGTCTTATGTCTTATTCTTGAAAATTAACATTAAAGATATTGGGGAGGGCAGTTTTCCAGTCCATGTTTATCTGTGTTGAAACTGCCAAACATAAATAGATTTTTCTTCATAGCTCTCCTAAAAATTTGATGCATGGCTGTTTTACCTTGAAGGAAAGGGAAGAGTAAGTTTACAATATTGTATTCATTATCTGTGGCTGTATGTTACCACAAATGCAATAGCTTTAAGCAACACAAATCTATTCTCCTCCAGTATTGGTAGGTCTGAAGCTTGGCGCGACTGGTTTCTTTACTCACCAGATTAAATCAGGGTATGTCATCCTCTTCTAAGTTCCTTCTTTGTCTCATGTTTTCCACATGTGCTGTGCTTAGTTGCTCAGTCGTGTCCAATTCTTTGTGACCCCATGGACTCTAGCCCGCCAGGCTCCTGTGTCCAAGGGGATTCCCCAGGCAAGAACACTGGAATGGGTTGCCATGCCCTCCTCCAGGGGATCTTCCCAACCCAGGGATTGAACCCAGGTTCCGCACTGCAGATGAATTATTTACTGTTTGAGCCACCAGGGAAGTCACTCCATGTTTTCCACATGGTCTCTTCCATTTTCAAGGCATCAGTGGCACATTTGAATCTCTTGATTTTACTTGTATAACCACTAGCTGCTTTTCAGGGCTTATGTGATTAGACTCTGTGTGTGTGTGTGTGTGTGTGTGTGTGTGTGTATGTGTGTGCGTGCTCAGTCACTCAGTCATGTCCAACTCTTTGCAACCCCATGGACTGTAGCCTGCCAGACTCCTCTGTCCGTGGAATTATCCAGGCAAGAATACTGGAGTAGGTTACCATTTCCTCCAGGGATCTCCTCAAACCAGGGATTGCATCCACATCTCCTGTATCTCCTGCATTGGCAGGTGGATTCTTTACCACTGAGTCACCTGGAAAGCCCTGTGATTAGACTAGACCCACCTAAATAATCTATTTTGCCATATAATTTAACATGATCATAAAGTGACACCTAGTGTGATTTATCTAACAAATTGACCTAACAAATATACCCTTCACCAACAGAGTACTGTAAAGAAATTATCCCTCAACTAAAAATAAATAAATTTAAAAAACCAAAAAAAATTTTTTTAAACTTAAGCCAAAAAAAATTATGCTGAGAAAAATATGCATACATGAATTAAGAAGGGGCATACTGATCTGATATGATTGAACATATAGTATAGAAAAGGCAACCTGTTTAAAAATTAACCTTCCTTCTTTTCCCACTTCCTTTCCATCTGACCTGATATAATCTATGAATTCTCTCTACTTGGTTTTAAGGCATTCATTTATTGAATTGCATGTTAAGAATAAACCACACTATATATCATAAAGTATATAAGTAAGAATATTCATATCACTTTAAATATTGCATTAATGCAAAACAAGGGCAGCATCAAACATTCAGTTTAGTTCAGTTCAGTTCAGTCCCTCAGTCGTGTCCAATTCTTTGCGACCCCATGAACCACAGCACGCCAGGCCTCCCTATCCATCACCAACTGCCAGAGTCTACCCAAACCCATGTCCATTGAGTTGGTGATGCCATCCAACCACCTCATCCTCTGTCATCCCCTTCTCCTCCTGCCCTCAATCTTTCCCAGCATCAGGGTCTTCTCAAATGAGTCAGCTCTTCGCATCAGGTGGCCATAGTACTGGAGTTTCAGCTTCAACATCAGTCCTTCCAATAAACACCCAGGACTGATCTCCTTTAGGATGGACTGGTTGGATCTCCTTGCAGTTCCAGGGACTCTCAAGAGTCTTCTCCAACACCACAGTTCAAAAGCATCAATTCTTCGGCGCTCAGCTTTCTTCACAGTCCAACTCTCACATCCATACATGACTACTGGAAAAACCATAGCCTTGACTAGATGGACCTTTGTTGGCAAAGTAATGTGTCTGCTTTTGAATATGCTATCTAGGTTGGTCATAACTTTCCGTCCAAGGAGTAAGCGTCTTTTAATTTCATGGCTGCGATCACCATCTGCAATGGTTTTGGAGCCCAAAAAAACAAACATTACATATCTAATTAATCTATTTGAAGTGTGACCTTGTTGTTATTGTCAAAACAAAAATTAAAATTAATTTACCAACTTAAATTGAGAAGTATTTTTTTGAGCACCATATATGTACCAGATCCATAGTTAAGTATTAGGATTGTAAATATTACACTTGTTTCAGTCCAGCTGGACACAAGGACATCCATGCAAATGTAAGTGATATGTAGCCTTCAACTTCTAGTTGGGATTCCCTCATAGCTCAGTAGTTTAAAATCCACCTGCAATGCAAGAGATTGGGAAAATACCCTGGAGAAGGAAATGGCAACCCACTTCAGTATTCTTGCCTGGAGAATTCCATGGACAGAGGAGCAGGGTACAGTCCATGTGGTCACGAGAGTCATACACGACTTAGTGACTAAACCACCACAGCTTCCAGTTGGATTTTTACCTCCTTTATCATACTTTGTCCTTTCTTGATATTCTATATAGCTTTACTTGCTAGAAAATTAGACAATATGTATTGGTGAATGGAACAAAGTTTATTTCATTTGGTTCCTTATAATTGGACTTATTCATCAACATTTTTATTTGTTGGTTTTAAGTACTGATACTAAAATAATGTTATTTTTTAATTCAATAATATCTCACTACTCTTATAATACACAGTATATTTTAATTTTTAATAATTAGGTGAAGTTTAATGAAGTTTGAAATTACTTATAAATAACCATAAAGACACCAGAGAAGTTGAAATCAAGCATGTAAACTATTGACACTAATTACTGAAGTGAAACCCTGAAGCATGAACTGGAAATATATCAAACTTTTTTAAGCATGAATATGTACACTCTCAATGTAGTCCTGTTTCTTCTAAAACAGCTTTGAATTCAAAGAAGGTTGAATAGAGGAACGGTTTCATAATCTAACATGTAACATCTATTTTTATATTCCTATAACATCTTGGTTCCATGGACCACTAGGGAAATAGATAATATTCACTCTTTCAATCCAGGAGGAGCTAAACACAACAAAACCATACAGTATTTATTTTATCTGGAAGAAGATTTACAACATAACTCTCTCCTCTCCCCTTATTCCATGTGTATTTTCTAATGAAATCATAAAGTGAAATTTCTTTATTTCATCACAATAAGCTTTGTTCAATTTGTTCAGCTTATTTTCATCTCTGCTTTTATTGTTTGGCTTTGGATCTATTTCTAAAAGTTTTTGAAATTAAAAAAAGTATATCATGCAGTGTTTAAAATATAGTTTGCTACTTTGGTTTGTTTGCATTTTAACCGATGACTCCCTATAGAATTTTTTCCTAGCTTGCTCTGTTAAAAGGTGTGAAGTTCATTGGAGCAGTAATCTCACCAACCACAGGTTTCAAAACTTCTGAAAATGTCAGGACAACTAATTGGAACAATTCTGTCATCTCTTACTGGAAACTACCTTTCTCATGCTCAGTGGCTTTAGTCGTGTCTGACTCTGCAACCCTATGGACTGTAGCCCGCCAGGGTCCTATGTCCATGGGATTTCCCAGGCAAGAACACTGAAGTGGGTTACCCTGCTCTCCTCCAGGGGGTCTTTCCTACTCAGGGATCAAACCCATGTCTCCTGTGCCTTCTGCATTGCAGGTGGATTCTTTACCCACTAAACCACCTGGGAAGCCTAGAAACTACCTTATTTAGTTTAAAATTATATGATGTGAAGAATTGACTATAGACAAAAAAATTTAAAAAAAGATTGTGAAAATTGTTGCAGACTTTATTTTGAGATGCATCCAATAGCCACACAGTAAAATTGCCATGTGTTTTGTAATGTTATTTAATCAGAAGGCAATCAAATATTTTTAGACAAGATCCACAAAATCATATTTGTCATATAATATTCTTCATTAACTATTTCTGCAAGTTTTTCTTGAGAATGATGAATCAGAAAAGTAAGAGATAAGGGAATATTCCTATTCAGAAATCTTTTACACCTAACTGGAATAATTTAGTTAAATTTTGTTTATTGCAAATGATTGGCAAATAACTATAACTGTTGAAGAAAATATATTAAATCAAACTAAGTATGGTTGATGCGAAATTCTATTTTCTATTATAGGCTGTTTATGGTCCTAGAGGAAGAGTTTGGGAGTTATTACTTCACGCCTAGTTTTCCATTCCCTCATTTGTTCCTTCTCATGGGGAGAGGAATAATTTATCTGATTGTCAAACTGAGACGAGACTAACATTTCCCGAGCCACACAAAGCCAAGAATACATAACTATAGAAAGTTTTATGGTATCTAGACAACATAGTCTATAGTCGACATTCTCTCTTTACTTTATTCTCCCCCTCTCTTCATTACCTGGGTTATAAGATGGCATCCAGTGTTGTTTGGATCCTCGAGCTAAGTGTAGCAATCACAGTACTAAAGATAATAAAATATCTTCATCTGTACTGACCTTTTTAAGATGAGAAAATTTATTACAAATATTTCATATGGAGTAAAAAGTCAAAGTGTAAATATTATCAACTGCTATTTCAGGTTGGTTTGGCAGCTTTTGATCCAAAAAGCATTTAACTAAAAAATCACTTGTTTTGATGAATTGGTGTTTTTGGGTTATTCAGGAGTTTTCCTCTCTCAGACAAGTCATTACTTTATAAAGTGAAATTCTGTATTTCACTTTTATGATTGATGAGACATTTGAGTCAAAGGTATAAGATGATAAAAGATCTCTTAAAGTCATGAAAGACAAAACTTATTATGAGAGAGTGGTGCCTCCTCCAAAACATTTGAGTTTATATATATTTTTAAATATCAGAGTACATGAGGAGTAGATAAACTGAATAATCATGGATGGACAAAGAACAGAGGTTAATTCCCGTATACAGTAGTGATTTATTTTGAATCTAACATCTGTCAACATAGGTAATATTATTTATTTGAGATGTGACTACATTCCTAAAATGGAAATTTTAAAGACAAGTTACAAGATGTCTGGGAAAAAGCAAAAACAAGAGAGAAGAACTTTTCCTCTGTTTCATTATTGTTAGTTTGTTTTTAATCAGAACTAATTATCATATACTGCTCCTTTTGCCCAAAGGGACAGTGCCTTATGATTATATTATAATGGATCTTTTATGGCCAGCTAAACCTTTGGCATACCACTTGACTTCTATAGTTATTTTCTTCAAATGCCTTCAAATAGATAGTTTTGAGTTAAGCCATTGATTATTCTTGAAATATATAACTTTCTTATTTTTCTGATGTTTTAAAGATCTAAATTTAAAGTTGTCATATTTTTGTTTCTTCAAAGTATTTTTCACTTAGGTATCACTAATTTTTAACAAGTTATTTTCTGGACTGATATTCCATGGTATGGTTTCACAAGTCCTGTGGTGTTTGCAATTTAGTATTCATACAATAATAGTATGCTCTATAACAAAGAGATTTAAAGTGAAACAAGAATGTATTGGATATTTTTCACTATGTATGTTTAGTAGCAGAAATAATAACCAGTAATCTCTTGTGAATTTTTGAGTTGAGACTCTTATTTACCAGTGTGTAATAAAATATACCTAGGAGATATTATAAATATGCCTAATGGAATGGATATTTAACAGAGCTGTATCTTTTTGTTTTTAATAACAGAGCTATATCTTAATCATTATCCTTGTAAACACACATTGCAAACACACAGAGCCCAGAATGAGTACTATTAATACATCATGGATTTTTAATTAAGTTAAAATAATTAATTGCATCTGTTTTCATTGTTCTCCAAGATATAATAGTACATAAATATCTCAATGAGTAGACTTTCTTGATAATGATTTCTTCCTTAGAAATTATAAAAAGCTTTTTTATGATGTTCATAAAATACTTTGCATCATATCTGAAACAGAGACAGTACCCACTAAATAGGTCAATACTAGGATTACTATTTCATTAAAAGTAATAATTTAAACATTAGGCTGAATAAAAGCCTTAAATTTTCTTAATTCTCATTCAGAGTTACTTGCATATCTATAGTGCAAAAGTATGGATAGATGTTAAATTTGTTGTTGTTCAGGTACTAAGTCATGTCCAACACTTTGAGACCTCATAGACTACAGCACGCCAGGCTTCTCTGTCCTCCACTATCTCCCAGAGTTTGCTCAAATTTTTGTCCTTTGAGCCAGTGATGGGATCTAACCATCTCATCCTCTGTTGTCCCCTCTACTTTTGCCTTCAACCTTTCCTAGCATCAGGGTCTTTTCCAAAGAGTTGGCTCTTCACATTAGGTGGTCTTAGTGTTGGAACTTCAGCTTCAGCAATAGTCCTTCTAATGAATATTCAGGGTTGATTTCCTTTAAGATTGACTGGTTTGATCTTGCAGACCAAGGTACTCTCAAGTGTCTTCTCTAGCACCACAATTTGAAGGCATCAATTCTTCAATGCTTAGTCTTCTTTATGGTCCAACTCTCACATCTGTACATGACTGCTGAAAAAACCATAGCTTTGACTATACAGTCCTTTGTCAGCAAATTGATGTCTCTGATTTTTAATACACTGTCTAGATTTATCATAGCTTCCCTTCCAAGGAACAAGTTTCTTTTATTTCATGGCTGTAGTCACCATCCACAGTGATTTTTGGAACCCAAGAAAATAAAATCTGTCACTGCTTCCATTTTTTTCCCTTTCTATTTTGCCATGAAGTGATGGGACTGTATACTATGATCTTAGTTTTTTAAATATTGAGTTTCATGCTAGCTTTTTCACTCTCCTTTTTCATCCTCATCAAGATACTGTTTATTTCTTCTATACTTTTTGCCATTATGGTGGCGGTATCTGCATATCTGAGGTTGTTGATATTTCTCCCAGCAATCTTGATTCCAACTTGTGATTCATCAGCCATTTTGTGTGATGTACTCTGCATATGAATAAAATAAGCAAGGTTTCTCAGGAGGCAGATAAGGTGGTCTGGTATTCCTATCTTGTTAAGAATTTTCCACAGTTTGTTGTGGTCCACATAGTCAAAGGCTTTAGCATAGTAAATGAAACAGAAATAAATGTTTTTCTGAAATTCCCTTGCTTTCTTTATGATCCAGTTACTGTTGGCAATTTGCTCTCTGGTTCCTCTGCCTTTTCTAAATCCAGCTTATACATCTGGATGTTCTCTGTTCATATACTGATGAAACCTAACATGAAGGATTTTGAGCATTACCTTGCTGGCATGTGAAATGAGTACAATTTTGTGGTAGTTTGAACATTCTTTGCAAAGCCCTTATTTAGAATTGGAATTAAAACTGATCTTTTGCAGTCTTGTGGCCATTGCTAAGTCTTTTTTTTTTTTAACTTTTAAAAATATTTATTTTTAATTAAAGGATAATTGTATACAATATTGTTTTTTTATTTTTATTTAATTTATTTTATTTTATTTTTTAACTTTACAATATTGTATTGGTTTTGCCATATATCAACATGAATCTGCCAGAGGTATACACGTGTTCCTCATCCTGAACCCTCCTCCCCCCTCCCTCCCTGTACCATCCCTCTGGGTCATCTCAGTGCACCAGCCCCAAGCATCCAGTATCGTGCATCAAACCTGAACTGGTGACTCGTTTCATATATGATATTATACATGTTTCAATGCCATTCTCCCAAATCATCCCACACCCTCCCTCTCCCACAGAGTCCAAAAGACTGTTCTATACATCAGTGTCTATACATCAGTGTCTCTTTTGCTGTCTCATATACAGGGTTATTGTTACCATCTTTCTAAATTTCATATATATGTGCTGGTATACTGTATTGGTGTTTTTCTTTCTGGCTTACTTCACTCTGTATAATCGGCTCCAATTTCATCCACCTCATTAGAACTGATTCAAATGTATTCTTTTTAATGGCTGGGTAATACTCCATTGTGTATATGTACCACAGCTTTCTTATCCATTCATCTGCTGATGGACATCTAGGTTGCTTCCATGTCCTGGCTATTATAAACAGTGCTGTGATGAACATTGGGGTACACGTGTCTCTTTCGATTCTGGTTTCCTCAGTGTGTATGCCCAGCAGTGGGATTGCTGAATCATAAGGCAGTTCTATTTCCAGTTTTTTAAGGAATCTCCACACTGTTCTCCATAGTGGCTGTACTAGTTTGCATTCCCACCAACAGTGTAAGAGGGTTTTTGATCACCACCTCCTGTACAGTGTTAGAAACTTCTGTCCACAGTTATTTAGGAACTCCGTCTACCAGATCTAATCCCTTGAAACTATTTGTCACTTCCACTGTATAATCATAAGGGATTTCTGATATAGGTCGTACTTGAATGGCCTAGTGATTTTTCCTTCTTTTTTCAATTTAAACCTTAATTTTGCAATACGGAGTTCATTATCTGAGCCACAGTCAGCTCTAGGGCTTATTTTTGTTGACTGTATAGATTTTCCACCATCTCTGGCTCCAAAGAACATAACCTGATTTTGGTATTGACCATCTGGTGATGTCATGTGGAGAGTTGTCTCTTGGGTTGTTGGAAAAATATGTTTTCTATGACCAGCATGTTCTCTTGACAAAACTCTGTTAGCCTTTTCCCTACTTTACTTTGTACTCCAAGGCCAAACTTGCCTGTTATTCTGTGTATCTCTTGACTTCCTATTTTTTATTCCAATCCCCTGTGATAAAAAGGACATCTGTTTTTGGTGTTAGTTAAATAAGGTGTTGTAGGTCTTCATAGAACTAGTCAACTTCAGCTTCTTCGGCATTAGTGGTTGGGGCATAGTCTTGGATTATTTGATGTTAATGGTTTACCTTGGAAACTTAACTGAGATCATTCTGTTGTTTTTGAGATTGCACCCGAGTGATGCATTGGACTCTTTTTGACTAGATGTTACATACAAAATAAATATAATTGTAATTTAAACCTCACAGTCTAAATTTCACTTTAATATTTTGCATGAAGAAATAAATTCCCATTCTCAATAAAGATACCAGACATCTTCTGTTTTAGCAGATATATGGATTTTTTAAAAATATTAATTAATAGGTTTTTCTAGAGCCAATTTTAGGTTTATAGAAACATTGAGCAGAAAGAACACAGAATTCCCATATATTCCCTTCTCCTCATTCCTGCCAAGTTTCTCTTTTAATTTATATCTTGCTTTGGTGTGGTACATGTGTTCCACTGATGAACCATTACCAATGGTTTCTATTATTAGCTATAGTCCATAGTTTGCATTAGAATTCACAGTTTTATTTTTATTTTTTAATTGAAGTAGAGTTGATTTAAAATTTTATTTAAAAAAAATTTCTGCTATACTGCAAAGTGATTCAATTATACATGAAAGTGAAAGTGAAGTTGCTCAGTCATGTCCGACTCTTTGTGACCCCATGAGCTGTAGCCTACGAGGTTTCTCCATCCATGGGATTTTCCAGGCAAGAATACTGGAGTGGGTTGCCATTTCCTTCTCTAGGAGATCTTCCCGACCCAGGAATTGAACCCGGGTCTCCCACATGGTAGGCAGATGCTTTACCGTCTGAGCCACCAGGGAAGTCACACACACACACACACACACACGTATATATAATGGATTTAATTTGTCCTGTCTGTCCTAGTGGTTTTCTTTGGTTTAAGCCTGAATTTTCCTGTGAAGAGCTGATGATCTGGGCCACAGTCAGCTGTACAATAACCACAATATATATACATTCTTTTTCATACTCTTTTCCATTATGGTTCATCACAGGATATTGAATATTGTTTCCTGTGCTATATAGTAGTAGTTTGTTGTTTATCCATTCTTTGTATAATAGTTTGCATCTGCTAACCCCAAACTCCGACTCCATCCCTCCCCCAACCCTCCTGTCCATTAGCAACCACGAGTCTGTTCTCTATGTCTGTAGCCTTCATTCTTTGTGTTTTGACAAATTCATAATATCATGTTTCTACCACTACAGTATCCTACAGAATGTTTCTTCACCCTGTATATAAATTTTGATTTTGATTGAATGCTTAGTATCTTGTTTTGTGCAATCAGTTGAGTCTTTCTTAATTTCTTTTATGTTTCTTACTTTCTACTAATATATATATATTAGAAATTTTCAAATGTATAGGAATTCTGTCTGCTGGGTCTTCTCCATACTTAACTGTGGTTACCTATCGGCAGTATATATCTGTAATTTTTTAGTCTTATATTGAAAATTGTGTAGGGTCATACATAAGGTTAGAAGTTATGTGAAGGAGATTATGCTTCTGAATATTAAGAAAGCTCAGATAACAAAAATTAAACAATTGATTTCATTAATATAATTTAATATTCATAAAATCATAATAACTCAGCATGATAACAGAAATATCAACTATACATTAAGGGATTCATATTTTCTGGTTATTGTGGTGGGGGTTTTACAAGTTTTACTTAAGGCTGTCACCATCCTGCAGGTTGTGTTTCCAAGCCTTGCAGATAAGAAAACCAGTGCTTATAAGCTTTATGTAATTCATCTAAAATCACATAAAAAATTAAAATTCAAACTGTAATATGCCTAATTTCAGAGCCTCTGAAGTTCGCATTATACCATAAAAGCATTATTTTTATATTAAAACATTAGATGAAAAGAAAAAGACATGTGGGGAGAGGAGGATAAGAAAAAGAATAGCAAAAAAGAGAGGAAGAATAGGACAAAGGATGGTAAAAAAGAGGAGGAGGCAGAAGTACAAGAAGCCTCATTATTCACACTGGTTATACCTGTCTCATTTCAGAAAGACCTTTGACTTTATGTGTTTACAGAAACGGTCTGAATCTATAAACTCACTTGTGTATTCATTATTTGCATTGGCTTTAAAAATGCTTCCCAATAACCTAAGGAAATTTGATTGACTTTCCCTGCAATGCAGCCTGCATGGTAACCAGAGCTCTTAGTAGTACTTCTCACAGAACTTTATTTTTTAATTTTTATTTTCCAGAGAGAGAGCGGGAGGAGGGGAGAGAGTTCTTTAAACTATTAAATGATATTTTCATAAAATCTTTAAAAAATGTTACTCTGTGTCTTTTTTCCTCCCTTACTGAGCTCCCTTGTGGTAAGTATATGTAATTTGTCCTTTGGGACAGTTTTTTTGAAGGCTTCACAGGGAATACACATTATTTATTACTGTATGAATCGTATTGTGTTTAAACATTAAGCAATATCACTTAATAACTTGCTTGAACTGTACTAAAATGGGAGAGGAAAAATGGTTTCTCGAACTTTATTTTTAAAGTATTTTCACCTATTAAATATATAAATGTAGATTTAGCACTTAAAGAATATATGATGCTTCTCTTGTTGAAATACACATATATTTATCTATGCTGCTGCTGCTAAGTCACTTCAGCTGTGTCCGACTCTGTGCAACCCCATAGATGGCAGCCCACCAGGCTCTGCCATACCTGGGATTCTCCAGGCAAGAACACTGGAGTGGGTTGCCATTTCCTTCTCCAGTGCATGAAAGTGAAAAGTGAAAGTCAAGTCGCTCCGTCGTGTCCAACTCTTAGAGGCCCCAAGGGACTGTAGCCTACCAGGTTCCTCCGTCCATGGGATTTCCCAGGCAAGAGTACTGGAGTGGGATGCCATTGCCTTCTCCATACTATTTGCTAGTAGATCTTACGTCTTTTGGGCTTCCCTGGTAGCTCATCTGGTAAAGAATCTGCCTGCAATGTAGAAGACCCTGGTTCGATTCCTCAGTTGCAAAGATCCCCTGGAGAAAGAATAGGCTACCCAAACCAGTATTCCTAGACTTCCCTGGTGGCTCAGATGGTACAGAATCTGCTTGCAATGTGGGAGACCTGGGTTCAATTCTTGGGTTTGGAAGTTCCCTTGGAGGAGGGCATGGCAACCTACTCCAGTATACTTGCCTGAAGAATCCCATGGACAGAGGAGCCTGACAGGCTACAGTCCATGGGATTGCAAAGAGTAGGACGTGACTGAGCCACTAGGCATACCCACACTTATATCTTTCAGAGGTTCTGACTTCTTTTCCCACTTTCTTTTATAGACCTCTAATTGGTTTCCATTTCCAACAAGCCTTGCTTACCAATGCCAATAGTCTTACTTTTATCACTCAATTTAAACATTTAAATTATTTTCTCAAAGTATTTCAGATTTGAAGAAATGTTTTCTGTGGGCAGAATTTTGATTTATTTTTTCAGGACATGACTGAGCGACTTCACTTTCACTTTTCACTTTCATGCATTGGAGAAGGAAATGGCAACCCACTCAAGTGTTATTGCCTGGAGAATCCCAGGGACAGGGGAGCCTCGTGGGCTGCCGTCTATAGGGTCACACAGAGTCGGACACGACTGAAGCAACTTAGCAGCAGCAGCAGCATTTAATTAAGTATGGGTTTGGCATTGACTAAGCACTACGAACAAAGCTAGTGGAGGTGAGCTATTTCGAATCCTGAAAGATGATGCTGTGAAAGTGCGACACTCAATATGCCAGCAAATTTGGAAAACTCAGCAGTGGCCACAGGACTGGAAAAGGTCAGTTTTCATTCCAATCTCAAAGAAAGGCAATGCCAAAGAATGCTCAAACTACCGCACAATTGCACTCATCTCACACTCTAGCAAAGTAATGCTCAAAATTCTCCAAGCCTGCCTTCAGCAATATGTGAACTGTGAACTTCCAGATGTTCAAGCTGGTTTTAGAAAAGACAGAGGAACCAGAGATCAAATTGCCAACATCCACCAGATCATGGAAAAAGCAAGAACGTTCCAGAAAAACATCTGTTTCTACTTTATTGATTATGCCAAAGCCTTTGACTGTGTGGATCACACTAAACTGTGGAAAATTCTGAAAGAGATGGGAATATCAGACCACCAGACCTGCCTCTTGAGAAACCTATATGCAGGTCAGGAAGCAACAGTTAGAACTGGACATGGAACAATGGACTGGTTCCAAATAGGAAAAGGAGTATGCCAAGGCTGTATATTGTCACCCTGCTTATTTAACTTTCATGCAGAGTACATCATGAGAAACGCTGGGCTGGAAGAAACACAAGCTGGAATC
Source organism: Bison bison bison (assembly GCF_000754665.1). Lineage (NCBI taxonomy): Eukaryota > Metazoa > Chordata > Mammalia > Artiodactyla > Bovidae > Bison > Bison bison. The sequence continues at coordinate 228,588 of NW_011494875.1, read as the reverse complement.
AAGATTGCTGGGAGAAATATCAATAACTTCAGATATGCAGATGACACCACCCTTATGGCAGAAAGTGAAGAGGAACTAAAACGCCTCTTGATGAAAGTGAAAGAGGAGAGTGAAAAAGTTGGCTTAAAGCTCAACATTCAAAAAATGAAGATCATGGCATCTGGTCCCATCACTTCATGGGAAATAGATGGGGAAACAGTGGAAACAGTGTGATACTTTATTTCTGGGGGGCTCCAAAATTTCTGCAGATGGTGATTGCAGCCATGAATTAAAAGATGCTTACTCCTTGGAAGGAAAGTTATGACCATCCTAGATAGCATATTCAAAGCAGAGACATTACTTTGCCAACAAAGGTCCATCTAGTCAAGGTTATGGTTTTTCCAGTAGTCGTGTGTGGATGTGAGAGTTGGACTGTGAAGAAGGCTGAGCGCCGAAGAATTGATGCTTTTGAACTGTGGTGTTGGAGAAGACTCTTGAGAGTCCCTTGGACTGCAAGGAGAACCAACCAGTCCATTTTAAAGGAGATCAGCCCTGGGTGTTCTTTGGAAGGAATGATGCTAAAGCTGAAACTCCAGTACTTTGGCCACCTCACGGGAAGAGTTGACTCATTGGAAAAGACTCTGATGCTGGGAGGGATTGGGGGCAAGAGGAGAAGGGGACGACAGAGGATGAGATGGCTGGATGGCATCACTGACTCGATGGACGTGAGTCTGAGTGAACTCTGGGAGTTGGTGATGGACAGGGAGGCCTGGCGTGCTGCAATTCATGGGGTCGCAAAGAGTTGGACACAACCGAGCGACTGAACTGAAATGAACTGAAGGTGGAGATATGTAAAGGTAGACAAGGCCCTCATGGAGCTTAGGACATGAGAATGCAATGGTGATGAAGTTTATTCCATGATAATGCAGGAAAAATGTGAAATAGAATATAATAGAAAAATGAAGTATCAAAGTATATTGCATTTCAGTTCAGTCGTTCAGTCGTGTCTGACTCTTTGCAACCCCATGAATCGCAGCACGCCAGGCCTCCATGTCCATCACCAACTCTCAGAGTTCACTCAGACTCAGGTCGATCGAGTCGGTGATGCCATTCAGCCATCTCATCCTCTGTCGTCCCCTTCTCCTCCTGCCCCCAATCCCTCCCAGCATCAGAATCTTTTCCAATGAGTCAACTTTTCGCATGAGGTGGCCAAAGTACCGGAGTTTCAGCTTTAGCATCATTCCTTCCAAAGAAATCCCAGGCTGATCTCCTTCAGAATGGACTGGTTGGATCTCCTTGCAGTCCAAGGGACTCTCAAGACTCTTCTCCAACACCGCAGTTCAAAAGCATCAATTGTTCGGTGCTCAGCTTTCTTCACAGTCCAACTCTCACATCCATACATGACCACAGGAAAAATCATAGCCTTGACTAGACGGACCTTTGTTGGCAAAGTAATATCTCTGCTTTTCAATATGTCTCTGTCATCTAGGTTGGTCATAACTTTCCTTCCAAGGTAAGCATCTTTTAATTTCATGGCAGTTGTTTTCTGGAATTTTATTCCAGTTTGTATGTATATGTTCTCTGTTACAGTAATAAAACATAATAGTCATACTGTGGGTCATGTTGAAAGCATTTGAATGTCTCAAGTTACCTGGATGAAGATTGTTGCTCCGGAATAGAGAAAGCACAGTGTAAAGTTACTTAAACTCTAATGCTAGGAATCAAGACTAGAATGGCTCACAGACATGCCATAGCAGAGAATAATTCTTATTACTCTTCAATATTATTAAAAGGCTATGGTTTCCCTTTGAATTTTAAATATGTTATTATATGGTAGGTCATGTCTTTCCTGTTGGTGGCACTATGCATATAGGAGTTAAGTAAAATTTATGAGGGAAACCAATTTTTTATAGCTATAAATTCACCACTTGAATGATGCTTGTCTTGTGGAAAATTTCAGGGCAGCACTTTATGCCTCTCAGACCATAATATTCTTATCTTTTCTAAAATACATTCCTATGGTATCTTTTACTTAATACTGAAAATTTAGGGATTCCTCTGAATTCAACTGAACTTATTTTAAAAAGTACTAATTTCCAATTGCTTAATTTCTTATCAATTTTTGGTGAAAAGTAATCATTTAAAGCTTCTACTCATGACAAGGTCTATCATAACAATAGCTAACAACAATGACAAGAGACAATCGTTAAATCAATGAAGAAACATTAACTTTGTGATTCATCTGGGTGCTTTATTGATTCCCTTATATTGTATTCAATTCATGATGTATTTTTGTATAATAACAAGGAGTCTATACACTGAAAACAGGATTGGAATGAGGGAAGAAAACAGTGTCAGAAGATGCTTTCCAGAATCTCAAAGTCTTTGAATGAAGGTAACCTTCAATTAGATCAAACGGAGTAAAAGAAATTTACCTGGTGAAGCTAATTCAAATGATGATGGAACATTGAAATTCAGCAAAAAGAAGCAAACATTTATATAATATGAGAAGACATTTCAAATGGACATTGTCCTAAAATGAAGGATTTATGCGGTGAACATTACTTATGACAAATGATGTTTGATTGTGAATGTCTGCTCTTGGACCTTAAAACAATACAGATGTACACATATATTATCAATTGTGTTAGGTTTACTGTCAAATAAAAACAAGCATATTATTCATAAATTGAGGATCATTATCATTAACAGACTAGAGGAAGAACAGTTCAGTTCAGTTCAGTCGCTGAGTCATGTCCAACTCTTTGCGACCCCATGAATTGCAGCACACCAGGCCTCCCTGTCCATCACCAAATTCCGGAGTTCAGTCAAACTCATGTCCATCGAGTCAGGGATGCCATCCAGCCATCTCATCCTCTGTAGTCCCCTTCTCCTCTTGCCCCCAATCCCTCCCAGCAGCAGAGTCTTTTCCAATGAGTCAACTCTTCGCATGAGGTGGCCAAAGTACTGGAGTTTCAGCTTTGGCATCATTCCTTCCAAAGAACACCCAGGACTGATTCCCTTTAGAATGTACAGGTTGGATCTCCTTGCAGTCCAAGGGACTCTCAAGAGTCTTCTCCAACACCACAGTTCAAAAGCATCAATTCTTCGGTGCTCAGCCTTCTTCACAGTCCAACTCTCACATCCATACATGACCACAGGAAAAACCATAGCCTTGACTAGATGGACCTTTGTTGGCAAAGTAATGTCGCTGCTTTGAATATGCTATCTAGGTTGGTCATAACTTTCCTTCCAAGGAGTAAGCGTCTTTTAATTCATGGCTGCAATCACCATCTGCAGAAATTTTGGAGCCCCCCAGAAATAACGTCTGACAGTGTTTCCACTGTTTCCCCATCTATTTCCCATGAAGTGATGGGACCAGATGCCATGATCTTCGTTTTCTGAGTGTTGAGCTTTAA
>NW_011494875.1:224320-224983 GCF_000754665.1 Bison bison bison | reverse complement strand
TCTAACTGTTGTTTCCTGACCTGCATATAGGTTTCTCAAGAGGCAGGTCAGGTGGTCTGGTGTTCCCATCTCTTTCAGAATTTTCCACAATTTATTGTGATCCACACAGTCAAAGGCTTTGGCATAGTCAATAAAGTAGAAATAGATGTTTTTCTGGAACGCTCTTGCTTTTTCCATGATCCGCGGATGTTGGCAATTTGATCTCTGGTTCCTCTGCCTTTCCTAAAACCAGCTTGAACATCTGGAAGTTCACGGTTCACTTATTGCTGAAGGCAGGCTTGGAGAATTTTGAGCATTACTGTGTTAGCGTGTGAGATGAGTGCAATTGTGCAGTAGTTTGAGCATTCTTTGGCATTGCCTTTCTTTGAGATTGGAATGAAAACTGACCTTTTCCAGTCCTGTGGCCACTGCTGAGTTTTCCAAATTTGCTGGCATATTGAGTGTCGCACTTTCACAGCATCATCTTTCAGGATTCGAAATAGCTCACCTCCACTAGCTTTGTTCGTAGTGCTTAGTCAATGCCAAACCCATACTTAATTAAATGCTGCTGCTGCTGCTAAGTTGCTTCAGTCGTGTCCGACTCTGTGTGACCCTATAGACGGCAGCCCACGAGGCTCCCCTGTCCCTGGGATTCTCCAGGCAATAACACTTGAGTGGGTTGCC